>NC_088857.1:28049459-28357459 GCF_963853765.1 Magallana gigas | reverse complement strand
AAAAAACCCACAAAATATTAATCTGAAGTGAAGTAATAGAATCTGCTTAATGTCTGATATTAGGCCGATTGCCTAGTTGATATACCTTACAAATTTTTACTAGGCAATTTTCAAATAAAGTTGAATTTACTCATCAAATGTATGATGGATCTCTTTGTGACAGAACAGGTTGCAAGTGATTTTAATTTTTGGTTGTTTGAATAAATCTGTAAAATATTTCTATATTAGCTAGTTTATGCTTAAAATTAGCATTTAAAAATCAAGGAAAATATATAGCAGCCCAGGTGAAAACTTAACTAACCTAATGTCAATTGTTGGAAAGTACCTGTTAATGTATTCTTACAAAGTCTACTTATTAATTAATTTCCTAAGTTATCCTAAATTAATTGTGATTTTCACATTGCAATGGCAAGATGTGGTATTTATCAAACTTTTGGTCAGCTAGGACGTATTACATGTAGTCTGTAATGTTGCAAACAAAAATTTTGCTGGCAATGAGGTTTTCAAAGTAAAAATATTTCAACAGCAAAACGATTAGGTAAAAATCACAAACAGCAAAATAAAACTGGACCAGTTGGCCTATTCAATATCAATCTACCGGTACAACATATATATATATATACTGTCTGGGGTTCTGTGTTCGTCAAAAGAACTCGTGATATAATGAGTATATAATGAACTACGAGAGCAAGTTTCACACGCAAAAATCTACAATCCCTTATTTTGTACTTACAGCAAATGAATTCTTTGAAGGTGTTGTTTAGTGAACTGATTCACGCCATCGAAAATTAGATTCTCGGAAAATTATTTACACGAGAAACAATTTACAAATGCATGATTCAGTCCAAACACTGTGACTCTTGTTCAAATGTTGCATCGTGTTTGTTTCAGATTGTTCTTTCCAGACTGATAATAACGTAACAGTAAGCGCTTTTAAGACTATGACAGGTGTTGACTAAAATCAGAACATGCAATTGGGGAAGCTAGTACACGAAACTGTCTGTTTTGAAGTTATTTCATTTAAAAAAATATATTTTAAAATATTCTAGAAATAGATCAGAACATTGTATAAGGCCGGCGGAACTGCGGTGACGGTTGTTGTCTCAGAAAAAAAGATCGGTTTTTTTTACATTAGTGTACAGGTGTATCCTCGACCATATATTGGCGTACAGTACTGCAGTGTAATGTATTCTCTTTTGAGAAGTGGACAGGCATAGCCTACATCCATGGATGTAGGCTATGCCTGTCCACTTCTCAAAAGAGAATACAGTGTAATGGTGAATATATTGTACAACGGCTGCATCAGCGAACAGTGGTCATAAACTCTGTTGTATACACAAGCGCGAAGCGTGGTAAAGATATTTACTTCCGAGGCAAGTGTATGTTGACATTTAACATGGCATTTTAAATTGGGTATATCTTATAGTAGTAACTGCAAACTGTTTGAACTTCTCTGAGAGCTAGCTAGCAACTTAACATTGCTTATTTCTGGCAAACCCTATTTCATATACTTCCCAGTGTAAGTGCATGCATTTCCAAGTTAAAAGAAAGAACAACCCCCAATTAAGATACCTAAAGACACCCCACACACCTTCCCCTTAATGTGCTAAATACCCCTTAAAATTGGTTTTCATCCTCCCTCCCTAGGAATTCACCCCTGCCCCCCCATTACTTCTACTGGTCTGCATGGGTTTGATCCCTAATGATGAATACATCCCTGAATGTTGAACATATTTTATAGACATATTAGACTGATTTTTTTGCAACATTGAAAAACCAAAACTTTATGATTGCAACATGTCATATAACCTGGAATTAATATAGCAAATGGTATATATATTACATAAGTAAATAAGGTTTATCCCTTTCCATTTTTGGATTTATTATATGATTTACTGATTTTATTAATTGTCTTGGTTTTTATATGAGGATAAATTTAATAATTAAACTAATATGAATTATACATGTTATATGGCAGCAATTTTTTTTAAAAAAAGTTTCAGTTTGATATGAATACAAATCATAACTGCCATGAATCTATATTTTTATGAAAATTATACTAAATGAAAATGGATCAGTAAACTTTCATTAAGTTATAATAAGTGCAGTTGATTAACAGCAGGAATGATCATAAAGCTGTTATTTTAAGTAATTACAATTTATGAAATGCATTTAACTTGGAATAGGGTTTCAATAAACCTCATAGACCCCTTTACTGTAAGAGTGGTACTGCTCTCTTGCAGGGAAATATGATCAATTATGGTGAAGTTTAAGTACTTGTGATGTTCATGCAGACCAGTTCGAATACCAGGGCGAGATAGCTCAGTTGGTAGAGCACCTGACTAGAGAATCAGGGGGCCCGTGTTCGAATCACGACCATCATTATTTCTCCCATCCTGTTACATTTGGTGCCGTGACCAACCCCTGGAACTGACAGGTAAACTCCTGCCAGGGGAAGAGTCTGGGTTGATCTTCAAGGGCAAAGATCATTTAAGGGGGGAGGAATGTGATGGTCAGACCTGTTCGAATACCAGTGCCAGATAGCTCAGTTGGTAGAGCACCTGCGTAGAGATTCAGGGGGCCTGGTTTAATGGTACGTCATGTTTCACCCAATAAAGTCATTTTGCCCTGCAAAAGAGCAGTCATCACAGTTACCGTGAAGGGGTCTATGACCCTAGCACAAGTATTTGTTTCTGTTACAGTAAAAAAAATATTTTTGAAATTAAGTTGACATGTAGACAAACAAAGTTATCATAGAAAACAAAATGAGAAAAAACCCATGTTTGCTCTGTTGCTTCTTCTGTCCAAAAGTTATATTTGAATAATATTAAATACATCTAGTACATGTGGAAAATCACCTCATCCTTCAGTTAACATGTAGAATATGTAAATGTATCTTTGACTGTAAAAATAACATCTACTTTGAAAATTATTTTCAAAATGAACAAAAAATATATACTGGTATATTTGGAATATTTATTTAATATACATGTAGAAAAACATAGGTAAAATTTGAACATTTTTCCATGAAATTCTATTATCACCATGCAGCTATCCAGCTGTATATTAATCTTATTTTACTTAAAAGCATACATCACACTGGTAGCTATACATGTAGGTCTTATTGCTTTAGCATGGTTGACAAGAGAGTAGAAACACCATATAGCTATAAGTATATATTAGATATTCACTAAAAATGAGTGTTTAATTAAGCTCACTTTTTCATGGAATCAAGAAATATCATATGCTGGATGGAATGTCTCTTTGTCTGTGGCTATGTATAAATATATACATGTAAAATGCTACAAATCTAAATGTCAATTTTTAGTTTCTATGACAATTGTTTTCAAATGTGTGTGAGAATTGACTCGAGGAAATTGCCATAGGTTTTATGATCCTATATGTGAAAGGTTTTTAACATCTAGCTGCACTTCATGAAAATCAAAAGATAGGGGGAGCTGTAAGGGTATTTCTATGTGATGTTATGCTTTTATCATGATAATATCATGAAGATACCAGGTACTTGTAGTATTGAATAATTAAGGTTTCTTATTAGAGGAGACTGAAGAGCAATTGACTTCTTAATGATTATTTAGTAAAAATGTTTTACTGCAGGAAATTTAAACCCCATGAATCTGTGCATGTTTATACTTATAGAAAGATGATTAAGTGAAGTGGAGATAGTGGGATCACTTAAATGGTTATATTTTTTCTTAAACCTCAATGGAAGTGGCATTATGGGGTTTACTTTTTTTTTAGAACTGCATATTCTTTCTTATTATAATACAAAACTCTTTTTTATAGAAAGTTAGTGTAAGTGAAAGGTATATAGCAAGGGACTGTTTTAGATTATTTGTACTGTCAATTATTTGGTGAAATGGAGAATTGCTCTACTTTCAGGCTTATGTTGTGTTGCAAAAAGTCATAAAATAGTTTTTAGTGATTAGCATTAGTTAGAGAGATGTCTCCTATTGAAATTGGTATGTGATATGTAGGTCCTTAATGACTTATATTAGCTAGGTTCATTATGATCCAAAGTACCGGTAAACTTTTAATTGATCATCTTGCAGCTATGACTGTTGTGTTGACTTTAGACAAGGGGTAAAATATAACATGAAACATTTTATTCGAAGGGGAATAGTCAATGTGTTTACATCGTTTAAATGTACAGAATTCTTGATGTAACTGATTGTAATAAAAATGGCTTTTGAATTAAAAGTGGTCATAATTAATCTTAAAAGCAATTTACAGAAACTGTTATTACACGGTACAAGGTGATTGGTTCAGCCGGGAATGGGGATGTTACTAAAACAGAATTAACTTTTTTATTTGTAAATGAAATAAGATTAAATTTGAAAATTTCGACTTAAAATTGCACAACCTAAGCGTTCTGATTATAAAGTGTTTTTGTGAGAAATAAACTCTTAGACTTAATGTCAAAGATGGCAGTGGATATATTTATAGTTTTGTCTGAAAGACCTGTCTAATTTATGAAAAAGGAGGGGGGAAACCAGACATTTGAATGGTTATTTTAGGAGTACAGTCAGAATAATTATTGCAATCATTTGTTTGGGAGTGGAGCACATGTCCATTGTTCATATAATGACACTTTAATATTGCATGGTTGTTTATTTTATCGAATAGATTAAGAAAATGCTACTGTAACAATGTTGCCAAAATTTTCACTTTTTGATTTATGCTTGAAAAAGAGGATGTATGGGTCCCCCCAATAATTGATAATTTTTTGCATGGGTAGACAATATCCCAAGTACAGTTGCTTCCAGCAGTTACTTGGGGCTTGTGCATGCTGGCCAGTAAGAAAGGTAAAATTTTTAGAAAACAAATTGAGATTGGGCTCTTCTAGTTAGTGTTTACCTTTGCATGCAGAATAATTTTAACAACCCCGCCCCGACCCACATGTAAGAAATATACACTATATCCACTACATGTATATATCTAATTGACATATTTCTTTAATCGACAAAAAAACCTTTCTCAGTTGTATTTAGAAAATTAACATAGAATGTATCTCAGTATGCATGTATGTGATAAAATTATACATGTATTTAAAAAGTTTAACTAGTTCTACATATATAGTTACATGTAGATTGCGGCAGACAACCCTTATTCTTGAATATATATTATGAGGTGTAATAAGGTATCGAATACAACTGATAACTGATCAAGAACTTCTAATACCGGTAGTGCATTGGCAGCTCATTTTCCCTGATTGTCAATATAAATATTAATTAGAGCAAATAATTGTTATCTCAATCTTCATGTTTAAAAAAATATTAGAACCTTAAATTGATCTTCACTAATACAAAAAGATTGATAAAAAAATTAGCCACTTAGTCATTGAATGTATTTTTCTCCTCCTTGACATTTACATGTATGTTTACTTAATGGATAAAACAATGCAGTCATAATTTGAATTTCATTATCAAAAAATCCTGCTGGTATGATTCCATAATATCAATTTTATAAATCTGAGTGACAAGTACGCGCTATTCAGTTGAATATAAAATTGTATTTTGATATTACATGTACATCTACATGTACAATCCAAATTCGCCATTAGGTTACTGATTATCTGGCATAGTAGCATATGGCAGTGTTTGTTTTATTGCAAAAATTATGTGTTAATTATGATCAAAAATTTTGTGTGACCCAAATAATTAAGACTTATCATCTGAGCACTCAAAGAATACCAGAGATACATGCAAATTACATGTAGTTATTTATAGCTAACCGAGTTTATAGACTTTTGAAATTTTAACTTGTTTAGTTTCAGTTATGCATTCCCAATAGGATAACATATTAATGTATCAAGTTACAGAGCTTGATTAATAATGAGATTATGAAAATAGCAATAATTTTAAGAAATAACCTCATTACTACAAAATAATGCATTGTATGATAGCATATATCAAAGACTGAACTGGACATTATTCTAGGAGATTCAAGAAATGCACAATGGGTTTGCGTATTTTTAGAAACACTTCATTGAAGAAACAATGTAATTTGTTTGCATATCGGGATAATTTTTTCAGGATGTATAAAATTGAATTAAATTGATTGAGGCCAGGATGATATTGATATAAATGAAACTTGACATCCATGTAAATACATGTATGTACCCAGAGTATGTACATGTATAGATACATTGTACATTCAATTAGAGATTAAATAGTCTAATATTCTAATACTGTAAGATTTTCTATCATTGAAAAGTGAACCTAGATGAAATTAATCTGCAAAATTTGGTGTTTGTACATATATTATGTCTAAATAAGAGTATGAAAGTTAAAAAAAAATC
This sequence comes from Magallana gigas, assembly GCF_963853765.1. Classification (NCBI taxonomy): domain Eukaryota; kingdom Metazoa; phylum Mollusca; class Bivalvia; order Ostreida; family Ostreidae; genus Magallana; species Magallana gigas. Next base: position 28,351,140 of record NC_088857.1, on the reverse strand, counting down.
CAGAAACCCTTCCCAAATTAAGGAAAATGCAGCATGTATGTTTTAACAATTTTACATTTGTCTTCTAATATTTTGTTTGAATGAATAATTTAATTTCTAGAATGAAGCCTGGTGTGTTTTTGTAACTTAGAAGATGAGAGTGCTGGGCTGGCCTGAGATGAACCAAGGAGACACACTGTGTATACCTCATTAGCACCTATTGTTCTTTCACAGACCTTGCAATTAACTTAGAAATCTTACGTGTCTTTGTAATGGGCACATTCTGTGTATACCTATTGACCACCCTATTGTTCTCCTAATGCGGCCTACAATCAACAGAGCAAAGCACTATATACACACGACACATGAGAATTTGTAAGAAATTACAAACCAAAGGGAAATTCTGAATGAATGAAATTAAAAAGTTTTTATAAGAATTTATAAAATAAAAATGAAAACATTATCTATAATCGAAATAAAATTTTAACATACATTGAAATAAAACACTTAATAATAATAAACAAAGAGACTCCTTAGAAGGTGAAATTTCCTTTGTGGTTCGATCATTAAATTACATTTAATGATCGAACCACAAAATGTCCTATCTTATTCCAAAAAACTTTATAGAATTTTGTTGTAAATCTATCACTGCCTGGACTCTTATTATTTGCCATATTTTTTATATGGGTACATGCAAAGTTCGGGAACTATGTCAAACAGAAACAAGGAATAATTACCTGTATCCCAAAAGATGGTATTTAAACAATTGGAGACCAATAACACTTCTAAACATTGCTTATAAAATAAGTTATGAGTGTAATGCTCAGAGAATTAAAAATATGCTTGATATAATTAGTAGTCCCGATCAAACAGGTTTCATTCCAGGAAGATATATTGGTGAAAATACTAAGCTGATATATGATCTTATGCAACATATGGGTGGGGGGGGGGAGACATTTCTGGTGTATTATTCATAATTGATTTTTTAAAAAAAAAGCATTTGATACTTCACATGGAAATTTATTCACAAATATTAAGATTTTTTCAACTTTGGAGCATCCATTCAATCTTAGATATCTACTTGTCAATGTAATATAGAATCATCAGTCACACAAGCTGGAAACCTTTCAAAATTTTTCAAACATAGCAGAGGATTTCACCAAGGCGACCCAATCTCCCCCTATTCATTCCTACTGTGTGCAGATATTTTGGCATGTAAGATTAAAATAACTTTTATATTCGGGCTACACCCTGAGCCTATTTCTATAGACATTTATTCTATCTTCTTGATTATGAAATCCCATATCTATTGGAAAAGGTGTCTTAAGGAAATACTATCAATTCATGAATTGATAATAGATATTGAAAGACATATATCGACTCTAAAATATATTGCTACAAAAAATTGCAGATTAGATGTATCTATATGAGATGGGAAACTTGGCTTTTTCTTCTTTCTTTTTAATAGACTTACTCAAATTTGACTGTATAATAGAGATTATATAAAGCTGTCAATCAACTACTAACTCATGTTCAACAACTACTCTCTCTCTCTCTCTCTCTCTCTCTCTCTCTCTCTCTCTCTCTCTCTCTCTCTCGGAACAATTTGGATTTGAAGTAAACGTACTTAAAAGCTGTTGTGATCACTTTATTTTATACAAATGTATTGGATTGTTCAACTTTAGACTAAAAAAAAGAAAAAATAGTCTAATAATGTAAAATTTTCTATCACTGAAAAGTGGACCTAGGTGAAATTAATCTGCAAAATTTGGTGTTTGTACGTTACGGCTAAATAAGAATATAAGAGTTAAAAAAAATCCATAAACCCTTCCCAAATTAAGGAAAATGCAGCATGTGTGTTTTAATAATTTTACATTTGTCTTCTAATATTGTTTGAATGAATAATTTAATAGAATGTAGCTCTGGGTGTTTTTCTAACTTAGATGAGAGTTGGCTGGCCTGATATGAACCAAGGAGACACACTGTGTATACCTCATTAGCACCTATTGTTCTTTCACAGACCTTGCAATTAACTAAGAATTCTTACCTGTCTTTGTAACGGGTACGTTCTGTGTATACCAATTAACCACCCTATTGTTCAACGGAGCAAAGGTACATACACACGGCACGTGAGAGCAGGTGTCCGATCGAGCTGTGCACGTGTAAGCAGGAACAAAGTAATGGACAGGGGGCTGCAATTAATCTGGATGTCAACTTGGGGGCTGGGTGTGGGGGGTGGGGGGGTCTATTTCTGCAGCAAAGATTTTTATTATAATTGAGTTATCATAGAGCCCCCCCCACCCCCCCCCCTCTCACACACACTCTTTTGGGGGAGAATATTAAAAATTGGAAAACAAGATGTTAAGAGAGAAAAATGAAGTTAAAGGTAGATTACACGCTATCACCCCCCCCCCCCACACGCATTTTATAATCGATGTTAAAATATATGCAACTTGGACCTTTTCATAAAACAGTGCATTTTGAACACACTTAAACGGCTCTGATCAGGATGTATATCGCTACCGGATCGGGGGGTTGGGATTAAAGGCAATGGGTTGGGACGTAGATTTAAATTTTAAAATAAAAGTGTACTGGGTACATGTATGCGCTTGAAATTAATCCCTGGGTATTTATTTAGTTGAACTCCTTTTGGTCACCCTTATTTTCTAGCATTATTATCAGAGCAATAATTGAATGGTTAAACGATATGTTATGTTAATCATCTATTTAATGACCTTCGTCGGATTTTTTCTGCAAAGATGTATCACTGTTGACCAGTTTATTGCAGCGGCAATGATTGCAGCGATCTGTGTTCAATTGAGCAGTGAACACTGGTGAAGTGTTTCTGGCGTGTGATCACAATTAACAGGGCATTTATTAGATAAAAGTAAAGAAAATACGTTCACTAGCTTTTATGATTTATAACAAGATGCAAGCCATTTCCAATTATCGGAGAATATTACTGTAACAATGAATAAGCATATCAAACATTGTGCATTGTACTGAAAGTTACTGTAGTAAAAATATCTTTATACAATTATCAATAATGAATTATTTCTGCATTCTAATATCAATACTGGAAGGATAAATATAACAATCAGTATATTTCAAAGTTTTTTCGGCAAGAATTAGACGTTCTGGATGTGCAACAGAGACTAATAAGTAAATGATCATACATTAATATAAACTAATTAAATTAAATGTCGTAAAATGGAAACAAAGATCAAGTACAATGATTTTGCATTGGTTCTGATAGTAGTAAATATGTAACAATGATATAACATTAAATGTAAAAATCATTGGACACGTCGTAGAATATATCATTATTTCGAGTCAAATTAGGTTTAATCTCGACCCCCCCCCCCCCCCCCCCGCTGTTATCGATAAAATTTGCCGCACGGGTATGAATACTTCCGACGTCCAGGGTAATTAAATAAACGATTATTGAATACTAAATCATATCTGATGAGTATAAAAATAGGTAATGAGATTTTAAAATATCTTAGTTAAAAAAAACACCATTTATTTATCATTTTCCCGTAATCAGTTAATGACCCTTTTTTATATCGTTTAAATATTTAATTACATCAAATGAAATTAATGAGCGCCGTGGCGCATATGGTAGCGCATTGGCCTACAGACCCAAGGGTCGTGGGTTCGGATCCCACGGCCGGCAATGATTTTTCTCCAAATTTTCTTTCTGTAATGCCACAAAAATTAAAATAATATCAATCCAGTAACAGTTCCTTCTCGGGTGGATACAAATTTGACAACATAAAATCAAGCATGCATTGATATATTTAGTATACACAGCGTTCCGATGATATGTATACACATGTGTTGAAATATAGACAGTGAATACAAAGTACACGTATACACAGGGATTGGTCTTGTTCAGTTTATTATGAAATCGTGGGAATATATTAAACGATACAAATGTGCAATGGGCCTCATCCTTTGACTTAGATTTTGATGCCTTTTTGTCGGCCTTAGACTCTGTTATTATTGCTGGTGTGGAAATCACTCCAAGTATTCTCATGATTAAGCTTTAAAATCATTACAAAGACTGCATGATTTGTTCTCCATGACTATGTATTTCAAGCACTGGTTTATTTTGTATAAAGGTTATCCTTTATATATACTTGCCAAATTAATTGCAATGGGAAATTCGATTTTAAATAAAATTCCAGCTTTTGCTCCAGCTTTTGCTCGCTTGAGATAAGTCCTATACAATGGGAAGAGTGGGAAAGAAATAGATAAGAGGTACTGCTATGAATTAATTTAAAAACAAAATAATTATTGTGAGAGGCTTCTACAGTATATTTAATTAACGCACTGATTTTGTCACATGCCTCTGATGTACTATAGCCATGGTATCTATTTTTTATTATCCAAAATAGCTCCTGGACATTATCACAAAATTTATACTCTTTCACTAAAACATTCTACGGAAAAGAAAAAATCAACGGGACTTTTCATCAAGTACCCCCCCCCCCCCCCCCCCCCAATGAGAAAACATGTACACAAGCTGAAATTATCCGTCGAAAAGTATTATTGTACATATATACCTTGATAACCACCTTACTTTCTCCTGTTAAATTAAGAATTTTATAATAATTATTGGTTTTACTAATAGTATAATGATATAAAACATTTTGCACACTTTATTTATTAGTTGTTATAACCCCTCCCCCCCCCTCCCCCCCCCCCCCCCCCCCCAAATTGACACTAAATTCATCATGTTTATAGTTAGATGAATAATCTATATAATAATACGGTGTTCAGGATGTTAAATAACTAATAGGATTTTCGAGTTCATTAAACGGCATTATACTTGAAATTCATGAAATTTCGACTGCTCTAATCGAAATATCTGTGTCCCGATTTGTCTAACTATTTCGACATCCGGTTTTCAACTCTTGATAAGTTGGTAGGGCTAGTGTTGCTAAGTTTGTGTTTCTTCTGTCCATTTCCAAAGGTAATTCCATTGACTGCAAATCAGTTTCATTTAAATCTATACGTCTATATATTCTTTAATAACTTCCAAGTGAAAAGCTAGGTAATGAAAAAAACCCAACATTTATTCTTGGACCGAATTTTCTCGAAATAGTGAGACCATAGATTAAAGACTGTATTAATATGCTATGATATTTAACAGAAGTTTAAATATTATATGTAATCTTTGTGATTGCATAAACCGTAAAATTATGCCTTTATTAGTGGATCATATAACATTGGTACATACAATACAGTTCAGTATTGATAAATATTTACAACCTGTCAGATTTTAAAGAATTTTATAATAAGCAGGGCAATACTTATTTTGAATCAGTTATATCTTTTAAACATAATTTACATAGTTTTCATGACATATTTTTAGGCAAATTAAAGGATGACAGAGCATACCTCTGATGCTGACACTTGTCATTTGAAAAAAAGGCATTTTTGGAAGACATTACCAACATCTGTGGATTATAATTCAATGCAAGAGAAAATCTAGAGTCATTAAACTAATGCAAACATGAATAAATCAGTCTCGAGTAACTTATTATTGAGAATCTGATTTATTTGCTTGGATTGGTTTAGTTAACATCACCCCATACTGTCTGCACTGTGAGTACTGGTATTTTAATAGATTGGTAAAATATTTTAGTAATTTTATATTATGAACAAATGGGATAAAATACCCCATGCATATGTGGGATAATAAATCCCATGACATCTATTTTATGGGATTAAAAACCCTAAACTGTTATTTAAGAAAAAAGTGGGTTTTTAAACCCCACATTATTTTCATGGGGTTTTCTGCCCCATGGGGTTTATTGCAAAACCCCATGGGGTTTGCATGGGGTTTTCTGTGGGGTATTTTTTCCAAACTAAAATCCCATGGGGTTGGAACTTTTAAGTTCAAATATCTAAAAAACTATCTAAAAATGTTTCAATTTTTTTTCCATAAATTTATTTAGAGTAAAAAACCCCACCATTTGGTACTAAACTTTGGTCAACAGTGTGTATGGAAAGAGGTGCGCAACGCCGGAAAAATGTCCATTCCGAAGTTGTCCGTCCCACTGTTAAGAGAAAGATTCGATGACGCTGAAGGTACAAAAGAAACTTGTAAAAAAAATTGATTACTATTATATATGTTTAAGATCGCTGGATGGTTCTGGCAATTTTAGACTCTTTAAACATTATTTAAAAGATAGTATGATATAAAGATGTAAGACAATATTCAAATTCAAAAGAATATACATAAGGGTAGTTGCTTTACTTAATGATTGTCTGTTTCGAAAAAAAACCTTGTATATTAAGATAAATGTGAAAGTTAACGTGCTGACCATCTAGCTTCATTTAATCAAATAGTAAAGCCCACTTAACGTAAAATCAGCGGGAATTTCTTATACTCTTTATGAAAATTTTAATTTTACCAATTAAAAATATTTTTTAACTAATACATTATTTTATTATTAAAATTAGCATCCATCAGAATGACAATTTTCTAACAGTATGATGCTCAAAATAACACGAGTGATAACAGACTTGTCATTTTTAAAATTTCTAGTTTTCATCATTTATTGGGTGACAGATTTGACTTCAAGATATTCAATTGAAATTTTGTTATATGATGAAAATGGGCAAATATTCATTTTTGCCGTCCCCGACAAATATTCAGATGAATGTTTTGCATGGTTTAATTTCGTATTTGCAGTTTATGACAGGGGTTCACGGAATTCCATTGATTAAGCATTACGTTAGCCACCAAATGAGAAGGTAAATTGATGTTTGTTTTATTTTTATGCAAAGCTTTATTTTCTTCTATCACTAATAACCTCAAAAATATTTTTTGGCATCTGAAACTCTTCTAAATCAGTTATTAGAAGAAACATGTAAAAACACTATTTCGAAATTTGAAAAAGGTGGTTTAAAGAAATTCATTTTAAAATCTTTTTTTATAATTACGGATTAATACATGTACATGTAGATCGCTTTTTCACTCATATACTGCTGATTGATATTGATAATTGGTAAAAATAATAAGAGGCATCTTTTCAATCTTTTTTTTTTTTGCAGTAATATTGATGAGAAAGTATTTACTGTGCTCGGTGACTTCATGTTGCCATTAGCAACATATGAACTGTTCAATCAGACTCTCAACGATCAAAATATATTCTTACATCGTATTTTCCTCTGTGTTGTATCAATCTCAGGTGTAATATTTTTACTGATTGTACTCACAAACATTTGCGCAAGAACTTCATTTGTAATAAAATGAATGAAAAAAAAATATCTAATATATACAATCATATTTAAAAGTATTGAGTACTAGTATCAATGGACAATTTTAAACAAAGGAATGTGGGTACGAAGAAATGTAATGTCAATGTAAATGCTACAAATGGTAAGACGCAAACTATTGAAATAGATATTTTATTAAGGCAATAAATTACAGAGATTGTATCAATATATATATTTAGATGGTGTATTCTATCATGTTAATATTATCATATTTTTTCACATACGGTCACGTATATGTTTCATATTAGAGATGTATCCTCTATTATTTTGAATGGTATATTGTACTTTTCTGTATCCTACGAAAATAAATAATATGCATAAATTGTACAAGACTTTGTATACGTTATTAAGTTGTATTTGGTGAACATTTTGAATTCAATATAATTTAAAAGTATTACATATTCGTTGATTACACTTTAAAACTGCTTACTATTTGTTTTTGTTGAAAATGCTTTATATCAGGGTTCAAAAAGATTTGTAAAAAACTGTGACATAAACGAATTTCAGTTATCTTGTATGTATCTACTGAGGAATAAAAAGTTTTTTAAGATTTAAGTATGTACATATCAATCTGGAGTGTTGAATGGTATGTGAAAATATTTTCTGAAAACATCAGGGCGTGACGTTTTTAATGCAAAATCTGGCGTAATCGATCAAAGGTACATATATGGTGCAAATACATGTACTTATCTGAAGATAACCTGGTCTCATCTACTTAAAATATAGGTCGTGATGTTTCATCCGGGTTCATAAAGCAATCTGACGTATACATATCTTTCTGAAGAAGGTCAGATGAAAAACGTTAGATGAGATACATTGTAACTACATATAATTCGTACTTTCTATACTCGAAATGTCAAGAAAACGTGCTTGTAATCTTAATATGACACAAGCTGTGTACAACAAGAGATTATATCATGAAAATGTCATAAACTATATAAAAATGCAGAAAATTTAATCAAGTTATGTACATTATCAAAAAGTTGTGTTTTAATTGGAGATTTTTAAAAAAAAAATGTCAAACTCCTTTTTTTTTTAGGTATTTTAAGAAAATTTATTATGAGAGCGAGATAAATAAAAAAAATGTTTGAACAAATTGTCATCCTTTTGTAATATCATTTGCGGGATTATTGTTACATGACCAACCATGCAGCGTCAGCTGAACATTACATATGTATTTTGTACCAAAGGATTTACGTCAAATACCATGAACATGAAATTGAAAACTTCTTTTCAATTTGTTTCAACTCTTCATATTTATCAAACCTTTGGAAATTGAATCAATGTGTAGATGTTTTAACTGGTTGTTAAGTGAATTAAAATAAATTGACGGTAACAAATTTGCGTCATAAAAAGACCACTTTTAAGAGACAATGCATATTTTCCTGGTAAGATCATCCCAAGTGAGCTAAAGACCTCCATTCTCTCAATGTCTTAATTTATTGCAAAATATATTTTTAGTTCTTTTTGTAATTTGCTCATATTTTTTAAAGATATATGTAAATTGCAGCAGCATTTTATCATGTTTTTGTTGAGAATATGTCTGATTTATTGTTGTTGATAGTTACTTGTCTTATACATGTACATAATATATTAATCATGCACATTCGTATAAAACATATTAAATCTGAAGTACAATAGAATGACATAATTTATACCATGATTATTTTCTAACATTCTTCTGTTTTACAGTAATTATTAGTAGTCACATATGCAACATTTTTCTGCGAGTTTCCTTTGAACCCAATCTAAATATAGAGCTCAAGGAAATCAGCTGGTATTTGTACAAAGGCAATGGAAATTTTAATAACAAAAACAACAACACGCGAATTGAATATAAGGATTGCGTTCAGTGGTATCATACTGTTCGCTAAATTAATGATTATTTGTTTTTGCAAATGTTAAAGTTGTTGGGTTTACACGCTTAAGGCCTTTAATTCAATGCATTTATGCATATACTGTACTGTGGCAGATAACGCTTTCCAAAGGATTAAACTTTGTTCATTGTGATTTTTTACGTATCAAATATAGTTTGGTCCTTTTGCTACAGAATACTGAGTTGGAATTCTCCAAAGCTGTGATATCGGCAAAGTAGTGCTACAAAGAAGTACTACTTCGCGAGAAATAATTAAAAGATCTTGTTTCCGGAATAGGCGAACAACAAAAAAAAGCTCTAGGTTAAAAAAATCCATCACATTAAAGTGACAACCCAGAATAGGATTGTTTCTACTCTCAGACAGCACTGATCTAAGTATGTTCCTTGCTGTTTTGAATTGCATTGGTGTGCAGTAAAAGAAGAGAAAACTGGCATTTGTTGCATAGAAATGTCCCATCACAGTAATACATTCAATTGATTTATTGAAGGTATGCTCATAACGAATTGCTTAGTTTATACTATTTTGACACAAACAGTTTATTTTCACTGACACAGATAACCACCACGAAGGATTTATTTGAAGCGTAATGATAAGTGGAGATATATATATATATATATATATATATATATATATATATATATATATATATATATATATATATATAAAGCACAGAGAAATTCACTAGTTATATAGATCTACATCATTCACTATGGGCAGGTACATGTCAATTTGAGAGTTATTGCAATGTTTGTGCTTATATATATATATATATATATATATATATATATATATATATATATATATATATATATATTTATATACATATATTTATATATATATATATATATATATATATATATATATATATATATATATATATATATATATATATATACTCGACAAAACTTTTAAGTGTTTAATCCAGTATAATGTACACTCAACAAAACTTCTTAGTGTATAAGGTACATGTACATAATAATGTAATTCCTATGAGATAAGAACGTGTATTTGTCTTGCCGTCGGGGTATCTAATTTTTACTTAACTTTCAAATTAATACAAACTATGCATTAACCTTGACCTCAGGTTGCATCTCGAGACCTTGACCTTTGCTCAATATTACAAACGGTTGAATTTCGTTGTCTTAAGTTGCCGATGACAATGATGTAAACTTATGAAATAGAAAAAATATATCAAAATAAAGTTTTCTTCGGATTGCCTAATATTTAGAAAAGGAAACAACAAATTTAAAGTGAGAACAATTTTTGTACAAACAGTGCAGACACCAATATTCCAACGGTTCTGGCTGTGCTCACAATGATCATTTTTGGTCATGTTAAGTGGTTTTCTTTCTAAGCTATCACCAAAGACTAATATCAATCACAAAAATTGCCAATTATATTAAGCATGCACAGAAAAAATACCATTTGAATGTCTTGACGTTTTGTCACGGGTAACGGTATTGTTTTATCTTATCTGTGCCATTGACGGGAGAACATATCAGATACGAAATGTTCAAGATTTTACATTATCTAATACGTGAATTCAAGATTATTCTTTTTATCTTTTCTGTATGATTTTCTCATGCTAAAATAAGACAGTTGGTTTTTTTTTCTTGTGAAACATGGTCAAAAAAGTTTTCTAAAAAAAGTAATACTTAATGTCGAGAAATTATGTAAACATTAAATTTTAAAAAGAAGGTTTATAAAATCAACATTATAAAAAAGGTATTGGGCTCGAATTTCCCTGATTAAATACTATATGAACAGCTGTTTTATCCTTAACCAAAGCGCCTATGATTACATCAGCGGTAAAAAAATATAATTAAAAACGTGGTCAATTTAGAGTTCAGTGGTAATATCTCATGTTGTGAATCTTTATAAAACATAAAATTACTAGTAATAAAAGGGACTGAATATCGAGAGTGATAAAACAATGCATGAGGACTCGAATGTCCTACATTGTTACATAATTATGTAACCATATGAACACGTGCTACATCATTGACCATAGCGTCTGTGGTTTCCTAATGATTTGTTATTATAGGGGGGAGGGGTCTTCTTCTTTTTTTTTCTTTTTTTGGGGGGAGGCGGGGTACTTGAGTGGTTTATTTGCTGTTTTAAGCTATTTTTACTTATATGAGATCTGTGTCCAATGAACAGTGATCGTTTCAATCGAAAATGCCCCATGCCATCACCGCTGTTTCTATTACGTAAGAAACCTTAAAAATAGCGAAAAAAAGGAAGGAACAAGTTTCAAAATGATGAAACACGTAGTTTAGAGACATCGCAAATCCCAATGCTGCAATGTTGTTCATGAATACTAAACTATACAGTCATGATTTTATTTTACTTGCCTTGCAAACCACAGTGTACAATTCACAGCCAAACTGTTTCATCATTAAATTTTTTTTTATTATTTAAATTTTTTTCATCTGATTAAATCACAGTAAAAACATTTGACTTTAACAGGTGGTCATCGACCTTAAAATACCATGAGTCAAAAATATAAATTTTAAAAAATTCTCTGTGTATTATCAGGTTGATAGCCATGTACAAAAAAAATTGATATTTCTTATCATGTTTGAAATTTCGGCGAGGGAAATGAAAACCGCGGGACATTTCTTCCCGTAAGACAGGAACATTACGATTATTTGCTCTTGTGTTTACACAATAAACTGCAGTTGTGGATAAGAAAATTGGTTCCTTATCATTAACGTAAGACGAAAAAAAAAAAGTTATGACGAGGTAAAGAAACAAAAATAAACAATACGTTAATTAGATGTAACATATCGCCAAATGCATCAATTGATTGGTTAATTAATTGTGTTAACATAATTGAATTTATAGACGATAAGTATTTGTTTCATACATCTTTGTAGATCGAATTTTGATGAACATGTGTGTTGAACGTCTTTTCAAGAACTTTTATTCACATTCAAGCATCATAATGATAGGCTGAAAACTAGAAAAAATACATGAAACACTTGATCAACGATAAAAAGCTGAGTGTTCATGTTTACTCTGTAATAGTCAGTGACATGCATAACACATACTGATGTACGTACATGCTGCACGTGTGATATTTACTTGAATCAACCTTTTATCAATGATAAAGATAACACCGGATACAACTATGCCATTCAGTTAAACTCAACGATCAACGGAAGACACCTTAAGGTGGGTGAATGGATTAGACCTGCCTTAAGGTCATCTTAATCGCTGTATGAGAGGTCTACATCTACATATACATGTATGTGCGCCATCAAAATATTTTAAACGTGCATTCAAATATATTTTAGTATTAAAGGGATTGTCGTAATTTTTAATTTTCACAATAAATAATTCTCGCATTGAACTGTTGCATTATCACAAAAACCTAGAATTTACTGACAGTAAAATGTATATTAATGTAAAACATTAATATTATATATTTTTAACCATCATAAAATTGATTATATAACTCTTATAGTATTTTAACGACAATTTGAATAGCAAAATGTGACAAACATCTAATAATAATTTTTGATTTCCTGAAAATGAAAAACCGAAACGGAAGTTAACGTGTTTAGACAGGCTCAAGAAAAGTAAATACATTGTAAATTTGGAAAGATAGCCTTGTTTTCAAGGAAATTGTCCCGAAAGTAACACGTTTCAAGACTCGCCTCTATTGGACATATTGTATTTTTTCCCTTAATCTAACCGTAGGATAAAAGAACTTAAGCTTATTAATTAACTCAAAATTTTTATGACAAAATTAAAGTATTTTATCGTGGGTTTTTTTTCTCTCTCTCACACGCTTCACTGAAGTAGTAGGACAGGTCAAATTCAAATTACTAATCATTTGAATAGTCGAGACATCTTACCTTGGATTTTTTTTTCAAGACGAAATGTTTATCAATCGGCTTATATGTATTTGAAACTAAAAAAGCGACTGTTTTTCATATTACAGCTGTATAAATGCAAACTCTTACTCTATATTGACTAAAACAGTTTAAAGTCATTGGATACTATATTTGGAATCTAATGATACACATTTTTTTAATAAAGGGGGTGTGGGGTGTGTGGTAACGCACTTTGAAAAAATTGCGTTGACTTAAAAAGTTGTAATTTTTTAAAGTGCGTTGTAACATGGGTGACCCCCAATGATAAGGCCTATCTCGACATACCTTTCTTGGATGTTTTATGCGCTCAAAGAGGTGGGGCTTAGTGTCATACAGTTGTCGTTCATGAGCGCGTTAGTTGAACGGATGTGGATTATCAAAGACACAGGTATTTTTGAAATTTTTAAATTATGATTGCTTCTAGCTTAGCTGAATATCTTATTTTGATATAAACTGTTCTTATGCTAAATAAATAGCGGTTTTAAGTTTCATGCATGTCAGATAAAAATTTTAAATAAATATACCATTTGAAATTATTAATATGTGACATAATAACCCATTCGTCCATCCCACCCGGACAACAAATTACGACAAAACATTATGTCATAAATCAAGAGAATATGTTATCAAAATATGAATATTAAGATGAATATTTATGATACATGGTTTAAAATAAACACAAAAATGCAAGATCATTAAGACAATCTAAAAGAAGCAAAACGAGAGATTTTTAATTAAGTACTAGACAAGTCATGTTTGCTTTGCGAGTTCTTGATAAAGACATACCGATTGCTGTAGTATAGGTACATTTGTACGTCTGTTTAATAGTTATACCCATCGTAAATAAAAAAAATAATTGGGCACTATTTTAATGGCATACTCATTGCTCGAAAACCTGCAATTTAAAAAAAAAAAAAGGAGAAGTAGGAAACTCACGAGGTCCTGTTGTTTGGATTTCACCGTTTTAATCGTTACACTTAAAACTGCATTCTTCACTTATTGAAGTGCACAGGCTGACAGATCCAACCCCCCACCCCCCCCCCCCCCAAAAAAAAAAATAATTTCTCCATGTTTAGAAATATTTAGGTAATATTTCATAAAAACAATTATATCTTACGATTACTTGTATCTTGAACTAGTTCAAAATGTTGTCACTATGATAACAGAAGAGGATTTAATTGGCTAGCAGTTGTGAAAATGATCAGTATTTTTCATGTAATGATAAAAGTATTTACATGTATCTGACTTCATCAATATGCCTGATAAAATTAATGTAAATTCTTTCCATGACAATATCAATATGATATAACTAGAAATATCAAGAGCTTATCATAAGCTTATCATAAGAATTACTAATAGATTCGATAGTTAGCGTTGAGATCCATCCTACATGTATTCGTTATAGCTTTCTAAATTTTTTGGGTTTTATTGTTTGTTTGTTTGTCTGTGTGGGTTTTTTTTTATTATTATTATTTATTTTTATTTATTTTTTTTGTCGTTAGCTGCAAAACCGTAACTCCACGGAAAATGCGGTCCGTGCCGCTACAACGTCATCTAAAACTGTGTATTTATTGCGCACAAAAAGTTGCGCACTGTTTTAGACTTGTCAAACTTATTTAGGAAATCAATTCTATATTCTGTATTCTGTGAACGTTTTAATTGAATAAAAATCCTATAAGCATTTTGCTTGCATGCATGGATATCTAACAAATATCCCCACTAGCCCTGTCATACGGCGTGGTTTGTTTAACAGATGGTTAAAACGTACCCTTATCTTCAAGAAGGACATAAGGTCACCTGTCCATTCACTATTTTCAAATCTTTTAGGTTAAAATGGCGACTCTTGATCTTGACATGAAATGAACAAACTTCACTTTTCGTGGTCGGTTAGGGTGTTTAGGAAAACGTTTCAGGCAAGTATAGCGGAGAATCAGAAGTTAAATATATCAGAGAAAGTTTTTGGTAGGAAAATATTTATAGAATATATCTCAAATTAGTTAAATAAGTCAAAAATCGTGCACAAAATTAGCAGATTCTTGTGTGGATGGAACTGTGGCTCCACGGTCCGTCAACCCGAATTTCCCCTGGAACTACATATCTGCAGCAAGTTAATTTCGCGCTTTCATTTGAATGTCTTTTGAAAAGCATTCTTAGAGTATTGCATTTGTAAAACATTTCCCCACTGACACCCCCACCCCCTTATTTTGAAATTAAATAAATATGTCTGGAAAAGGTTTGGTAATTTCGGAATAAAAACGAGTCGTGTAAAATTAATATTTTCATAATCTTTAGATCCATATATGTAAATAGACGCACCGACGTACATGTAGCGCTAAACCTATCATGGTCACGAGATATTTTCAAAAATTGATAAATTAAAAACCTAGCCTGTGGATAAAAAGGATTTGTAAATCGAATTCAATGAGTGATGATTGCTGTGTTGGATGGAATAGTACAGTAGAATCTGCGCAATAAAGTCTAATCTCTTTGCCAACTTTCATTGATTGGAGCTCTAATCTAACCCGATCGTATAAAAGAGTTGAATTTGAAAATTATTTACGTAAATACCTGTTTAATAAAAGGAAAAAATATAAAAAAAAAACAAAAAAAAACAAAGTCAATTCGTTAATAATGAAATTAAGACAAAGGGACATATTGACAAACCGCGCGATAAAGACTATTGTCCCCCTACCCCCCCCCCCCTCCCCACACACACACCAACCACCACCACCACTAGATTTCACCGGTAGGGGACACATAAAGCAAAAAAAAAAACAGAAACAAAAAAAACAAGACCATCTTCTATAAATACGGCATATGTAGAAAAAGGCTTTTAAAAAAATACGAAAAGTTCCATAAAACACCTTTTGATTTTCACGAATCTTTAATTAAATGTATATCATTCACTCAAACAAATTTTACAAAATGTAGTAACCACATTATCTTAGAACTAATATGAATTGCAAGGTGCATGTACATGTAATAGCAAAGTAACTAATTTGTAATAAACTTCTGGAAATGTGAATTCAAAAGGAAAATGTTTATCTATTCCAACGTTGACAGCCCAAACGAATAGATATTACATGTAAGTGTTTATACTATCAAGTGAAATCAATATCAATGGACGCGTTTCGGTTTTAAAACACCAAATGGGTACAATGAAAATGACTCGAAAAAAATTGCAATTTTTTTATATTCATAAAATTATATAACCCACACTTCACCTGCATAGGGGACCATAAGCATGTACAAGCTTCATAGATCTTCAATTGAGACATTGGTTTATTGTTTGCGCAAGCTCTCATTGCAAAAAAAGAACTCATAAAAACTATTTGCCCGTCAATAGATACTATTGAATTGATATAGAGATCTATTGAGCCTCTATGTGATCAATTACAGTTTGAAGTCGCTCTCAGTGGCATTGCTTTCACAACAACGTTATACAGTGATCTCCAGGTTCGATTTTTATGTCACTTTACAAACAATATTCTTAAAGTTTGGTATAGATATTAAAAATATCTGTCAACCAGGGGATGTCATGGTGTGTTTTATAGGAGCGTTTCCACAAGAGATAAGATTAAAAAAATCAAAGTACCGAAGAGCCTTGAAATATTATCTTGGGCACCTCTACCGTAAAAAAAACCCAGTGACGTCACAGGTTTTCACTTTCACTGCGTAAAAGATATAATAATATCTGAAAAAATATTACCAATCAGAAAAAAATATTTACAATCACTATAACACAAGTTAGACAGCCTAAATTTTACATTTGAATAACAAGTGTTTCAGAATTATATGACAATAAAGCGAAACAAAATAATAATAAAAACAAACAAACAAGATAAATTAAATGACACAAGGGCATTATGGAAAATTTTATTGAATGGAATCTCGTTCTCTTTCTTGTAATTGTAAAACACCGGGAAAAGTGATTAAAAAAAATTTTGCAATCTGGTAAAACTCATTCAGTACGATTTATCAATTTGTGTTTTATCTGAGCAAAATATAATTCTGAATTATTTCTGAAAAATAACTGAATGCATTTGCAATTCGTTGCAGCTACTAATGCTTGCCCACAACTTTCATGTCAACAACGCTGCTGCGTAAATAATGAAAGTAGCATGTCAAAAATCCATTAAAAACTTCATCTCGAAAGTGCTTGACTCCTAGTTTTATTTCTCAGATGCACTCGGCACACCTCGGCCGATTCGTATCTCTTTATTACGAAAGCCGAGAAGGATCATTCGAGATTCGAGATTCGAAATACGAGATTCGAGATTCGAAATTCGAGATTCAATATCTAAATTAACCAATCAAATCATGGATCTGAAACCTGTATCCTAGCAACATCAAAATGTTCTAAATAAAGATCATTCGTACATGTTCTTTCCTACAAATAAATGTCTTAATAGCTCTTATATAGTGGTTATAAAATGGTTAAATCAACTATGATGAATTAACCCCACACAGTATAAACAATTAAATTAGAAATAACACTGTTGGCTTTGCGAATCTAAGTGGTTTTGTTTGCCCTGTGTGTATTTCCCCCCGAACAATTTTAACCCGAAGAGTATTCGCCCCAACTGTGTAAAAATCGGCTCGCGAAGAAAGATCTGTTTAATCTAAACGTTTTAGCTATGAAACGAAACTCAATGAAATAATCGACATGTCAAAATATAGGTTATGATAAAGTTTTAAACCATAGAAGATATAATAATGATTTACAACCTCAAAGACAAAAATCCAGATAAGAATAGTGTATTGTAGGGTATGGCAATGCCATTGTCGATATGAGAGAGAGAGAGAGAGAGAGAGAGAGAGAGAGAGAGAGAGAGAGAGAGAGAGAGAGAGAGAGAGAGAGAGAGAGAGAGAGAGAAAGACCTATGCAGTTACTCTAGCAAACCGAAGCTGAAACTTTGACACTACAAAACTCTCTCTGTGCCTGATTTATTACAAGCATATATAGACAATAATTAAGCCTCTAAAACGAGAAAAGAGAGGAGGTAGCTAGGGTAGGGCAGACCAACTAGCAAGCTTTAATTTTAATGGTGTTAGCGCACCTGTGATTTACATCGACTCTCTCTCTCTCTCTCTCTCTCTCTCTCTCTCTCTCTCTCTCTCTCTCTCTCTCTCTCTCTCTCTCTCTCGTCACCTAGTATTTCCTTTTCCGTGAGGGGGTTTGGGGTATTTGTGATGTCTTACATTAGCTAGCGAAAATGATAAAAAAAACATGAAATTTTCTTTAAATTGTGTGTGGATGTTGTACGCCAATAATCTGTTTTCAGTATATACATTTCAAGAGGGGGGGGGGGAGCTATAAAGTCCTAATTAATTTGTCAATTATTCTGTCCCCACTTTGTTTTCTCTTCGTTTTCCAGGTTTTTTTTATTTGGCTCGGCAAATTAATATAAAACTCTCTGTGTAGCTCCATAACGATGCACTGTAGATAAATTATGAGTAGTTTTACTTTTGATAAACAGGTACATATCCGTACTTGATTTTTAAATTGACTCTTATAATCGGATTTAATATTCCAATAATTATAGGGTAGGAAAGAGTAGACGCGACTTTTTTGCGCATATCCTACTGTACCATTCATTCAACGCAGGTATTAGCACTCATCGAGTTCGACTTGCTTTCCTTGCACCAGGGCAAACAAAATCACTTAGATCCGCGAAGCACACTGCATTATTACTAGTCTACTTAGATATTCTGTGTAAAAGTAAATACAAATAATTATTTAGTTAGGTAGGGAGAAGTGAACATCTATACTACTATATTAAAATAATAGACTCGAATTTTTGGGCTTTAATACCGATTAATCGGAAGAGTACTGTCTTTTGTTTTATATATTCTAAACATCACTGGTACTTGGAGATTACCAATTTGTTTTTATTTTTTCTCAATCAAGCTTCGCTATTTAATATTCAACGAAAATTCCTCAAAAAATTTCGGAAATCACCTGAATTTTTTGGATTTTACAATTTTGCGCATGCGCATTACATTCATACTAAATCACGGGAGGCTCTTTATTTTATGTTTCCACAATATCACATTTGCATTGATAAACTCAGAGACGATAAAACAAATGCGTTTAAATTGCATTTACTATAAAAAAAAATCCCGAGAGGTTCGAATGTCAACATGGTGTGTAAAATACGTTTGTTGAATAAACGTTGAATTCTGCAATTATAGAAATAAACTTTTCGAAAAAGGTATTTACAGCTTCAAAATTGTTTGTTATGAACAATTTGACTGTTTTTTCCAATGCAACTCTATTAATTTTCTCCAAAATCGTTTTGGAGCGATTCTGCAATTTTCTGCTACATTACGGGTATATTGGAGGCATTTTAACTGTGGTGAAGGCCTTTCCCCAGACACAGTTACATTATTCCAACTTAGCAGAGTGTAGTAAAATTAATAGCATTAGGCTTAAAACTTGGTTATGCAAATATCAACAATATATACGTTTTGTCGATGTATCAATTTTGTAATTGTCCGATATCATATGCTATGTCAACCCGTGCACGCACGGGTCAAAATCTAGTAGCATTTATTTGTATATAAGAGCATGTACGAATGATTTTTATTTAGAACAGTTTGATGTCGCTAGGATACATATTTTCAGATCCTTGATTTGATTGGTTAATTTAAATATTGAATCTCGAATTTCGAATCTCGAATCTCGTATTTCGAATCTCGTATTTCGAATCTCGAATCTCGAATGATCCTTCTCGGCGTTCGTACTTTATGGTTACGGAATCGGCCGAGGTTTGCCATATGCCCCAGAGGGTCTGTAAATATTTATCTTCAAATATTTTTTGGGAGTTGATTTTAATCAACTCTCCTATGCAATTACTCTGGCAAACCGAATGGGTGGCAAGCCGTAATTGGCTATTTTGATGAAACAATTGGAAAGCGAGAAGGAGGGTCATCCCCTCCAACTTTCCCGTTCAATGTTTTGTTTGTTCATATAGACGTGGGACACAATTTGTTCATCGTTTACAAATCAATGAACAGGGTTTACTATAGCCTGACCCAATCTTTTTATGATTTTTCATAAAATACACATACCTGTGAAAGAAGTGCATTTGAAATCGATGAAATAGTCCCTCATCCAAGCATTCCGTTAGGGATGTGAAGGATGAGATACATTCTATGTAATATGAACCTGAGGCTCAAGAGGGTTTTATATAGCATTACTTTCCCGAGTTCAGCGAGGCATAACATTCAAGATCTCAATTCAAAGATTGTTATTGTTTAACAATAGAGTATAATCATGTGACTGTGACAACACTGTGTATACCTTCCCAAAATAAACCGTTGTGCCTCGTGCGCCATCATTCGTTGAAGAATTTGTGACAACCCTTAAATACTGTGTTGGGAGAAAAATTACAAACAAATAGGGTGGGTATATGATACCCTCTTGAGCCTAATCATATTACATAGAATGTCTCTCACCCTTCACGTCTCTAACGGTATGCTTGGAAGAGGGGCCATTCTATTACATATCGCCTTTCGGCTCTGCGAGGGTATCATATAGCATATTCAAAGTGTTGTCACAAATAAGCAAGTAAACAACCCAAACATTTTTAAAGATTAAGAAAGATTTTTTAATCTCAACTCAAATGAAATTTATCAAATATAATCAATCAAATAGCACAACATATGTAATCACTTAACGTGGATTTTTCAACAGTAAAGCACATTAGTTACTCACTGGCAAGTTCTTATGGTAGAACTGAAAGAATGTTTTAGTAGAAGACAAGTAGCGGAGTCCAAAATGTCTTTTATTGATTCACCGGATGAAAACGCTACTGACGCTACAGTTCCTCGAAAACTGTGGGCCGCCCTGTATACATGGTTGAATCTATTCCAGATCATGATGACACCGTCTTTAACCATCGAGCTAGAGTACATGTAGTCACAATATTGTATGTTTTATATAAAATAAACAACTCAGAACATTTGCATCTATCGTTTTTCCATCAAAGTTTCAAATACACATAATTCCTTCTTTTTTTATTGAAAAAAAATGACACAGAAGGCAATGGAACACCACACCAGGTTTAGATGTTTTTAAGAGTGTGTGTATTTGAAAAATAATTTTGTCATAATAAACACTCATATAATCAATGTTCAATGCAGATAGGCTCTGGGCCCTTGCAGCAGTAGTTAACGCACACAACGCCATCAATTTCAATGTTAACATTTTCAGAGTCAACTTTTTTAAAGGATTTGTCTTTTAAAAAATGTAATACTTTAGATACATCCCATGTTATTTTACACTTGGGTCTAGGAGGATTCATATTGTACTAACCTTTGAGTAGCTTTGGTATTAAAAACTGGTTATTGATCCAATCCACCCAATTTAGAGACAAAGTTCGCATAAGTATAGCTTTATTTGAATTATTGACAGAATAAGAACATTTTTCTCTTAGTAAATGTCCTAAATATTTTACAACATTTACTTCAGAACACTGTATTGATAATTGATCAGATCGAATATTTCCAATACCAGGGATATGTTTTGCAGATATCACTATATCCCTATGAATACACCATTGCCAAATTTCAATTGAATGGATTTACAGCCTTAGCCAAACCAGTCCCTATTGTTGGACCAGTAGCCTCCTCTGGGTTTCATTGATTTGATTTGAACATATTTTATTATGCAAATATACATTTACATGTACATAAATGGATTAGGCAGCAGGCAATGCCTATGTAAGCCTTCTCCATTTTGTTGAATTGTGGGATATCCCAATCATCAACAGACTTGATTTGCTCTGTGTTCCCAGTATTACTTGGAACTTCAAATGCATCTTTAAATGCTATTTGGGTATCAACACCTACTTGGGATTAACTGTTAGGGGAATCAAGATAACTAAAATCAAAACTATCTATAGCATAAGGATGCAAGTCTAACAAACTCTGTAGGCACTTGGTTGATTATGACTACAACTTTGTTCCATAGCATTTTCATTACGACTAGAACTGCCCGCAATGCATTGACCTACATTCGTCAATTTCTTAACAGATTCAGATGAATACGAAATAGACTTTAAAATCGAGTCTATACCAAAGTTGATTTTAATGAGTCAATATCAAGACAGGGTTCGTTTTCCGCTGTCTTTTTTGTTACATGGCGTTTTTAGACGGCTTCGAGCTCGCCTCAGATGCTTTTCTTTTAACCCCAGACCGTACACCGGATTGTCAGCATTATCGGAGATAACATCGCTGTCAAAACTATCATCCGTGTTCTCCCCTAGTGACAAAATATTATCCATATCTGACATAATTCTACCGGCCGTCAAACAACTTAAGTGGCAATGTGAACGTAGAGTATGTATACCTATAAAATTATACAGGAAAGTGAACCAGAACTACGTTCTTAGAATACACAAAATAAGTTTTAATTTCTAGACTTCGTCCTAGAAACAAGATATTATAACACCTGTATGTAATACACAGGTCCAGGGCTCTACATTAACTTTTTTCCCTACTTGTCCATTCGGACAAGTGACCAAGATACTTACTTGTCCGAACTTCAACTTCACTTGTCCGAAAAAAATTTCAATATTAAAGATCAAATATTGTCAACTTAAAAACTACAGTTCTGTATTACTAAAATAAAGTCATTTATTGACTATTCTTGCTATAATTAATAACCTGACTTTTTAAATGGAAACTTAGTGTCTTTCCTAAATGTATTGGTTCCATATAACATTAAACATGATTTGTCAGCTGTTAACCAATTTTTAAATAGTGTCGTATAAAAATCAAATCTTCATAAATCATTGTACAGTGTACAGTACCATTAAATTCTTCATGCAATTTACTACTGATATCGTCTCTTCACTTGCCTCGGATAGTTTTTTAAACACCATCAACAGTCCTGTAAATTCATGTGGTGCACTTTGTTTACATGTAAAAATGGCGACTCTCGATCTCGATGTAATTTCAACATACTTGATTTTCGAGGTCGGTAGCGTGTTTCAGAGAAAGTCTGAGGCAAATAAAGAGGCGATATCAGTAGTAAATTGCATGAGGAATTTAATGGTACTAATTGTTTTCACAGAATTTGCGTATAAATAAGGTAAATCAGTCCAAAACTAGCGCAAGTTTTTCTGCGCAATAAATATACAATTTTTTCAATGGGTGGCCCTGTAGCTCTCCGGTCTGTCAATATTTTTTTCCCGGAGAGCTACAGTTCTGCAGCTAACAATTCTTCGTCATGTAAACAAGGCTCGTGCCCTGTATTTGTTTACATAGGTTCAATATACCAGTAAAAAATCTGTTTAAAGGTGGTTTGTCTATCTTATTATTCATTTCAAGCATAAATAAACAGTTTCTAACGATTAACACATTTATTTTAGGTATAAAACTGGAGTTTTCCCTTCAACATTCGAAATGTAAACAAACGTTTTGTTTACACAGCGAAGAATTGTAAGCTCTGTAACTCGCTTATAACTCATTAAATGACACTCAAATTTCGGTTGCCTATTAAAAATGCCTTACTAAAGCATTGTAAACATTAAAATCGAAAAAATATGTTTTGACCAAAATCGTGACCATGCCCCTTTAAAGATGTTTGAAATAAAAACGTTAGCGTATACATATATATCTG
Source organism: Magallana gigas (assembly GCF_963853765.1). Lineage (NCBI taxonomy): Eukaryota > Metazoa > Mollusca > Bivalvia > Ostreida > Ostreidae > Magallana > Magallana gigas. Next base: position 28,327,480 of record NC_088857.1, on the reverse strand, counting down.
CATATTTTAAAGCTGCTTGGTCCGATTTTATATCAAATTTGATGCACGCTTTTAAACGATGGCTATGCTTAGTATATGTATAATAATAGACATTGCAGTAGTTTTACCCGTCAATTATGCCAAATTTCAATGAAGAAAAATACGTACAAAATTTGCTAACAAAACAAACGACATTAAAAGGTACCGCGGTATTTCGCCTCATGTTAAATTTCACCCCTGACGACGAGACGGGTATGGTTGTATTACGAATTTGACATCGCTTTAAATAAAGGTCGAAATGATCAGACAATTACAAATAAACATGTGTACGTTTTGTTCGCTAATATTTCCAAAGTCTGCTTTCTTTACAATCGATGCATAGCATGCGGGTTGAATAACCCCAATCATTCGGGGGACGAAACCAAGCGGTTTCCTTTTCTAAACATTCCCGTGATGCATTTTGGTTTGTTTTTTCGTTTGCCCAAAGAGAAATTATTTTTATTTACTTTGAATATTTCTAATTTTGAAAGGAGACTGATTCTGCTGGTGTAAATAGGAGAAAGTCCATAACTTTCTAAGATTAATGATTTGTATGGAAAAAATTTTGATACTGTAATTTCAAAAAAATCGGACCAAGCAGCTTTAAACCAATGAAAGTCATTGAGACGTTGGTTAATCAACCCGCGTTCTGGAAAGTTCTATTCCATTATCTCACCAGAGGTCGCGCTTCGCAAGATATCCATGAAAATTAAAAATCAGGCATTCAAGAAACGAATTGCTTTATTATTTTTTTTACAATTATGAAATATTATCTTTTATTTATACTCCAAGTCCGCAGTAAATATGTTTACTCTTTTCATAATCATTCAATATTAATTCATTGCAAGTACATGTGTATATAGTCTGATGCTAACTATCACTGACTTAGATTGGCCAAAGCGTATTCCCCTCTTTACTCTTTTTTTGTTATTTCGGGCTTGTTTATCGAGAATAAAATTAAGATTTAATTAAAATTGCAATAATTACTCAACAGGAAAATTTCAGTTACTAGCATATCTTACGTACACCGTATAACCCGTGTTAATATACCAAGGAAGTAAGCAGTTACTCTAGATATAGCGCAGACATTGTTTAGTTTATTGGCAAAATGTATTAATTTATACACATGTACATGTAAGTATATACGATATAGCTAGGTTTTTTCTGTAAACTTAAATAAATATAAAAATTCAATGATTATCAAACATTTATAAAGTATAGGACTTGTAATTTGATATTATGATATCATTTCATACTAGTATCATTTTAAATCATTTTTTTAAATTTCAGTTTTGTTTATGAAAGGTTTTTTTTCTTTGTTTTGGTGTTTTTTTTTCTTTTCGTTTTATGTTTTGTTTTTGTTGTTTTTGTTGTTTTGTTTTGCTTTGTTTTTTGGTGTTTTTTCTTCTTTTTTTTTTTTTTGGGGGGGGGGGGGGGTGGTGTTAACAAGGATTCTAATATCAACATGGTTCCACTGTAGTGGTATTTGAAGGCAGGGGGTCAATGCAGGGGGGGGGGTGGGAGTCTTAGTTATGCAATATCCTTTTCTGATACAGAATAACAGCATTGTAAACAGTGAGTTTTAAAGACCGTTGCTACGCGGAAAAACAAACATCAAAAACCTAAACTGATTTATAACAAGGAATTCGAAAGGTGAAATCGCATTTAAAACACAGACTTCGGTAATCAGCGCAACGCTATTCAACGACCAAATATTTGACACTCAAAAAATAAACCAAAACGCTTTCATATTACTTCCGTTCGACATATCTTGCTGACTTAATATTAAACTAAGCTAAAACATGTTCTGATAACCATTGTTGATTGCTGTTGTTTCCCAACTTGTGATTTTCTTGCTTTTAATGAATTTTTGTTGGACTTTACAAATGGAAACAAAAAGTTAAAAGTTTCCTGTGATACAGCAATTGAATTTAAGTATCTAAATAATTATATTATTTAAAAGGATGAATTAGTCATATTTAAGATAAAACGGTAAAATTGTCTTATGTTGAAAAAGTTGATTTTGAATATTTATAACAGTCCTTACTGGTAAGATTAACAAAATGACTCCTTATCTCGGAATGTTTTCTACTATATATATATACACTATATATTCATATTGATAATAAACACGAATCCAATAATCAATCAATATCATAATTTTAGAGGATGAAAATGGGTTGTCGGATTAGAACACACTCTCAACATGCCATAACTCTAGAGTGAAAACTACACTGGAAACAAGTTGTAGAGCAAGCAGAAAAATATTGTCTAAATACATGTATGTAAACTTTAAGTTCAAAAATGAAGAAACCTAAGCATGGTTGTGTAATCTAAAACACTAACTAATTTAAAAGTTAAAGATGGACTCATAGTGGATTGTCACGAGAAAGTGATGCTTTATTCCCCTTAATGCAAATATACTTCATCCAGTGTTGACCCAATTCTTAATGGAACAGATCTTTTTATCTACAAAAGTGGTATGTAATACGGACTAAACAACAAATCCAATAGAATTAAGAAAAAAAGCAATGTTATGATGATTACCGAGATATGGACTTGGTTAGTCACGGGATTAAATCCTTTGAAAACTTCTTGAAGCGTTTAGATTAACGTTTTTACTCTTCTTTAGATTTGTAGATTGAACTTTATTTGCAAATGAAAATATTGTGTTATTGTAATTTGAATATTGTACATTTATTCAACTCTTAACTAATGCTAACTAATTGTCAAAGCAATGCACTTAGTTGATTTAAATCTTTCTCCAAAATGCCGCATACGGTGTCTAAAATTTGTATAGCGATGCTGATGAAGTACACCAAAACCGATAGTAATTTTTCTTCACGTTACGATGCCAAATACATTAAAAAGAGACAACGTGATATGACATCAACATTTTTGGAGTCTTTTTTCTTAATTGCCTATGTCTTTTCGTTATTTCTAAAGTCTAAATTTTACCTATTGTATACTTAATACATTCATTACTTGGGACAATTTACGCTTTAATTATATACTGCTAACCAGTTAAAAAAGCCTATTCAATGTTAAGTCATACACGTATAACATTGTTAGAAATTAAATTTATTCCTTGTAATTTGATTGTATACGACTTAGATTTGAAAACAAAGCACATTATTTTTTAAAACTAACGTTTGATTGTGTACAAGTTAAACACAACGTCAAAATGGTTAATAAGTTTTGCACGCGCGTCATATTGCCACGTAGGCAAGTAACGTTCTACGATACAGATTGATTTGATTAGCATATCAAATAAGGTGGTTCATTATTGTTATGTTGAACACTTCTAGAGTTATTACGAAACAACATAAATTTTGTAGCTGTTTGACAGGCATACGGACTGAAATACAGACAAACGGCCAATGTGGTTTTCATTCTTGAGCTTTAATTATAACTTATAAAAACAAAATCTGTGACTGTGTTTTTCTTAATTCTTCTTCACGTAGATATTTTACAGAGAATAGTTTGAGAAAAAATATTTTCGATTAGAAAGTAACCATTATAAATCTATACAATGGGGAAAACAATCAATGATAAGTTAGCCGTTTGATTACAAGTACATTGTTTTCTTATGAAATATCACACGTTCACATTTACCATGTATATATTTGCAAAATAAGAAAACCATAAACAGTGGCTTGAATGTCTATATGATTCATATTCCAGGTTTAGGAATTGAAGGCAAATATAATGATTGCAACACTGACCTAAAATGAAGAGTTTACAGTATGTATGCATTCTTTTGATGACAATAAAAACCGCACAAATCGTAAGGTCTAATGACGAAATACAAATAGACTCAACAAAAAATATTTCAAAATACTCCAACACTTTGCCTTCGACATCTTCAATGTCAAGCAGCACTTTATACACTACAATGGATGTAGGAACAACAACCCCTTCTGGTACAACAGGTCAGACATTAACAACAAGCATTGCACCATCTACGATTAGTCCAGAACATTCAACAAATGAAACCTCAACAATGACACAGCCAGCAAGCATTGTACCAAATACAGATATGACTACTAATAGCACACCTTTGGACTCATCGACTCTTGTATCAGGCGAGCAGACAACAGAAACTACAGTATCTAGTGAATCAACAATACCTACTGACTCCAAAACAGACTCATCAAGTACAACACCAATATCAACCACTTCTATGGAGCCAACAACCACATCTCCATCTGAACAAACAATGAGCACAGGTTCTGATTCCAGCACTTTGCCCTCGACATCTTCAATGTCAAGCAGCACTGTAGACACTACAATAGATATAGAAACAGTTACCCTTTCTGGAACAACAGGTCAGACATTAACAACAAGCACTGCACCATCAACGATTAATCCAGAACATTCAACAACTCAAACCTCAACAATGACACAGTCAGCAAGCATTGTACCAAATACAGATATGAATACTAGTAGCACATCTTTGGACTCATCGACTCTTGTATCAGGCAAGCAGACAAAACAAACTAAGGTTTCTAGTGAATCAACAATACCTACTGATTCCCAAACAGACTCATCAAGTGCAACACCAATATCAACCACTTCTATGGAGCCAACAACCACATCTCCATCTGAAAAAACAATGAGCACAGGTTCTAACTCCAGCACTTCGCCGTCGACATCTTCAATGTCAAGCAGCACTCTAGACACTACAATAGATGTAGGAACAACAACCCTTTCTGGTACAACAGGACATACATTAACAACAAGGATTCCACCATCTACGATTAGTCCAGAACATTCAACAACTGAAACCTCAACAATGGCACAGTCAGCAAGCATTGTACTAAATACAGATATGACTACTAGTAGCACATCTTTGGACTCATCGACTCTTGTATCAGGCGAGAAGACAACAGAAACTACAGTATCTAGTAAATCAACAATACCTACTGATTCCCAAACAGAGTCATCAAGTGCAACACCAATATCAACCACTTCTATGGAGCCAACAACCACATCTCCATCTGAACAAACAATGAGCACGGGTTCTGACTCCAGCACTTCGCCGTCGACATCTTCAATGTCAAGCAGCACTCTAGACACTACAACAGATGTAGGAACAGCCAACCCTTCTGGTAAAACAGATCAGACATTAACAACAAGCAGTGCGCCATCTACGATAAGTCCAGTACATTCAACATCTGAAACCTCAACAATGACACAGTCAGCAAGCATTGTACCAAATACAGATATGACTACTAGTAGCACATCATTGGACTCATCAACTCTTGTATCAGGCAAGCAGACAACAGAAACTACAGTATCTAGTGAATCAACAATACCTACTGACTCCAAAACAGACTCATCAAGTGCAACACCAATATCAACCACTTCTATGGAGCCAACAACCACATCTCCATCTGAACAAACAATGAGCACAGGTTCTGACTCCAGCACTTTGCCCTCGACATCTTCAATGTCAAGCAGCACTGTAGACACTACAATAGATGTAGAAACAGTTACCCTTTCTGGAATAACAGGTCAGACATTAACACCAAGCATTGCACCATCAACGATTAATCCAGAACATTCAACAACTGAAACCTCAACAATGACAAAGTCAGCAAGCATTGTACCAAATACATATATGACTACTAGTAGCACATCTTTGGACTCATCGACTCTTGTATCAGGCGAGAAGACAACAGAAACTACAGTATCTAGTAAATCAACAATACCTACTGATTCCCAAACAGAGTCATCAAGTGCAACACCAATATCAACCACTTCTATGGAGCCAACAACCACATCTCCATCTGAACAAACAATGAGCACGGGTTCTGACTCCAGCACTTCGCCGTCGACATCTTCAATGTCAAGCAGCACTCTAGACACTACAACAGATGTAGGAACAGCCAACCCTTCTGGTAAAACAGATCAGACATTAACAACAAGCAGTGCGCCATCTACGATAAGTCCAGTACATTCAACATCTGAAACCTCAACAATGACACAGTCAGCAAGCATTGTACCAAATACAGATATGACTACTAGTAGCACATCATTGGACTCATCAACTCTTGTATCAGGCAAGCAGACAACAGAAACTACAGTATCTAGTGAATCAACAATACCTACTGACTCCAAAACAGACTCATCAAGTGCAACACCAATATCAACCACTTCTATGGAGCCAACAACCACATCTCCATCTGAACAAACAATGAGCACAGGTTCTGACTCCAGCACTTTGCCCTCGACATCTTCAATGTCAAGCAGCACTGTAGACACTACAATAGATGTAGAAACAGTTACCCTTTCTGGAACAACAGGTCAGACATTAACAACAAGCACTGCACCATCAACGATTAATCCAGAACATTCAACAACTCAAACCTCAACAATGACACAGTCAGCAAGCATTGTACCAAATACAGATATGAATACTAGTAGCACATCTTTGGACTCATCGACTCTTGTATCAGGCAAGCAGACAAAACAAACTAAGGTTTCTAGTGAATCAACAATACCTACTGATTCCCAAACAGACTCATCAAGTGCAACACCAATATCAACCACTTCTATGGAGCCAACAACCACATCTCCATCTGAAAAAACAATGAGCATAGGTTCTAACTCCAGCACTTCGCCGTCGACATCTTCAATGTCAAGCAGCACTCTAGACACTACAATAGATGTAGGAACAACAACCCTTTCTGGTACAACAGGACATACATTAACAACAAGGATTCCACCATCTACGATTAGTCCAGAACATTCAACAACTGAAACCTCAACAATGGCACAGTCAGCAAGCATTGTACTAAATACAGATATGACTACTAGTAGCACATCTTTGGACTCATCGACTCTTGTATCAGGCGAGAAGACAACAGAAACTACAGTATCTAGTAAATCAACAATACCTACTGATTCCCAAACAGAGTCATCAAGTATAACACCAATATCAACCACTTCTATGGAGCCAACAACCACATCTCCATCTGAACAAACAATGAGCACGGGTTCTGACTCCAGCACTTCGCCGTCGACATCTTCAATGTCAAGCAGCACTCTAGACACTACAACAGATGTAGGAACAGCCAACCCTTCTGGTAAAACAGATCAGACATTAACAACAAGCAGTGCGCCATCTACGATAAGTCCAGTACATTCAACATCTGAAACCTCAACAATGACACAGTCAGCAAGCATTGTACCAAATACAGATATGACTACTAGTAGCAAATCATTGGACTCATCAACTCTTGTATCAGGCAAGCAGACAACGGAAACTACAGTATCTAGTGAATCAACAATACCTACTGACTCCAAAACAGACTCATCAAGTGCAACACCAATATCAACCACTTCTATGGAGCCAACAACCACATCTCCATCTGAACAAACAATGAGCACAGGTTCTGACTCCAGCACTTTGCCCTCGACATCTTCAATGTCAAGCAGCACTGTAGACACTACAATAGATGTAGAAACAGTTACCCTTTCTGGAATAACAGGTCAGACATTAACACCAAGCATTGCACCATCAACGATTAATCCAGAACATTCAACAACTGAAACCTCAACAATGACACAGTCAGCAAGCATTGTACCAAATACAGATATGAATACTAGTAGCACATCTTTGGACTCATCGACTCTTGTATCAGGCGAGCAGACAACAGAAACTACAGTACCTAGTGAATCAACAATACCTACTGATGCCCAAACAGACTCATCAAGTGCAACACCAATATCAACCACTTCTATGGAGCGAACAACCACATCTCCATCTCAACAAACAATGAGCACAGGTTTTGACTCCAGCACTTCGCTGTCGACATCTTCATCGTCAAGCAGCACTCTAGACACTACAACAGATGTTGAAAAAGCCAACCCTTCTGGTACAACAGGTCAGACATTAACAACAAGCAGTTCGCCATCTACGATAAGTCCAGTACATTCAACATTTGAAACCTCAACAATGACACAGTCAGCAAGCATTGTACCAAATACAGATATGAATACTAGTAGCACATCTTTGGACTCATCGACTCTTGTATCAGGCGGACAGACAACAGAAACTACAGTATCTAGTGAATCAACAATACCTACTGATTCCCAAACAGACTCATCAAGTGCAATACCAATATCAACTACTTCTATGGAGCCAACAACCACATCTCTATTTGAACAAACAATGAGCACAGGTTCTGACTCCAGCACTTTGCCCTCGACATCTTCAATGTCAAGCAGCACTCTAGAAACTACAACAGATGTTGGAAAAGCCAACCCTTCTGGTACAACAGGTCAGACATTAACAACAAGCCGTTCGCAATCTACGATAAGTCCAGTACATTCAACATTTGAAACCTCAACAATGACACAGTCAGCAAGCATTGTACCAAATACAGATATGACTACTAGTAGCACATCATTGGACTCATCAACTCTTGTATCAGGCAAGCAGACAGCAGAAACTACAGTTTCTAGTGAATCAACAATACCTACTGACACGAAAACAGACTCATCAAGTGCAACACCAATATCAACCACTTCTATGGAGCCAACAACCACATCTCCATTTGAACAAACAATGAGCACAGGTTCTGACTCCAGCACTTTGCCTTCGACATCTTCAATGTCAAGCAGCACTTTAGACACTACAACAGATGTAGGAACAGCCACCACCCCTTCTCATACAACAAGTCAGACATCAACAACCAGCATTGCACCATCTACTATTAGTCCAGAACATTCAACAACTGAAACCTCAACAATGGCACAGTCAGCAAGCAATGTACCAAGTACAGATATGACTACTAGTAGCACATCTTTGGACTCATCGACTCTTGTATCAGGCGAGAAGACAACAGAAACTACAGTATCTAGTGAATCAACAATACCTACTGACTCCCAAACAGACTCATCAAGTGCAACACCAATATCAACTACTTCTATTGAGCCAACAACCACATCTCCATCTCAACAAACAATGAGCACAGGTTCTGACTCCAGCACTTCGCTGTCGACATCGTCATCCTCAAGCAGCACTCTAGACACTACAACAGATGTTGGAACAGCCAACCCTTCTGGTACAACAGGTCAGACATTAACAACAAGCAGTTCGCCATCTACGATAAGTCCAGTACATTCAACATCTGAAACCTCAACAATGACACAGTCAGCAAGCATTGTACCAAATACAGATATGAATACTAATAGCACATCTTTGGACTCATCGACTCTTGTATCAGGCGGACAGACAACAGAAACTACAATATCTAGTGAATCAACAATACTTTTTGACTCCAAAACAGACTCATCAAGTGCAACACCAATATCAACCACTTCTATGGAGGCAACAACCACATCTCCATCTGAACAAAAAATGAGCACAGGTTCTGACTCCAGCACTTTGCCCTCGACATCTTCAATGTCAAGCAGCACTGTAGACACTACAATAGATATAGAAACAGTTACTCTTTCTGGAACAACAGGTCAGACATTAACAACAAGCATTGCACCATCAACGATTAATCCAGAACATTCAACAACTCAAACCTCAACAATGACACAGTCAGCAAGTATTGTACCAAGTACAGATATGATTACTCGTAGCACATCTTTGGACTCATCGACTCTTGTATCAGGCGAGCAGACAACACAAACTAAGGTTTCTAGTGAATCAACAATACCTACTGATTCCCAAACATACTCATCAAGTGCATTACCAATATCAACAACTTCTATGGAGCCAACAACAACATCTCCATCTGAACAAACAATGAGCATAGGTTCTGACTCCAGCACTTCGCCGTCGACATCTTCAATGTCAAGCAGCACTCTAGACACTACAATAGATGAAGGAACAACAACCCTTTCTGGTACAACAGGACAGACATTAACAACTAGCATTGCACCATCTACGATTAGTCCAGAACATTCAACAACTGAAACCTCAACAATGGCACAGTCAGCAAGCAATGTACCAAATACAGATATGACTACTAGTAGCACATCATTGGACTCATCGACTCTTGTATCAGGCGAGAAGACAACAGAAACTACAGTATCTAGTGAATTAACAATACCTACTGACTCCAAAATAGACTCATCAAGTGCAACACCAATATCAACTACTTCTATGGAGCCAACAACCACATCTCCATCTGAACAAACAATGAGCACAGGTTCTGACTCCAGCACTTCGCCGTCGACATCTTCAATGTCAAGCAGCACTCTAGACACTACAACAGATGTTAGAACAACCAACCCTTCTGGTACAACAGGTCAGACATTAACAACAAGCAGTTCGACATCTACGATTACTCCAGAACATTCAACAACTGGAACCTCAACAATGGCACAGTCAGCAAGCATTGTACCAAGTACAGATATGACTACTAGTAGCACATCTTTGGACTATTCGACTTTTGTATCAGGCAAACAGACAACAAAAACAACAGTATCTAGTGAATCAACAATACCTACTGATTCCCAAACAGACACATCAAGTGCAACACCAATATCAACCACTTCTATGGAGCCAACAACCACACCTCCATCTGAACAAACAATGAGCATAGGTTCTGACTCCATCACTTCGCCGTCGACATCTTCAATGTCAAGCAGCACTCTAGACATTACAATAGATGTAGGAACAACAACCCTTTCTGGTACAATAGGACATACATTAACAACAAGCATTGCACCATCTACGATTAGTTCAGAACATTCAACAACTGAAACCTCAACAATGACACAGTCAGCAAGCATTGTACCAAATACAGATATGACTACTAGTAGCACATCTTTGGACTCATCGACTCTTGTATCAGTTAAGCAGACAATAGAAACTACAGTATCTAGTGAATCAACAATACCTACTGACTCCCAAATAGACTCATCAAGTGCAACACCAATATTAACCACTTCTATGGAGCCAACAACCACATCTCCATCTGAACAAACAATGAGCACAGGTTCTGACTCCAGCACTTTGCTTTCGACATCTTCAATATCAAGCAGCACTTTAGACACTACAACAGATGTAGGAACAGCCACCACCCCTTCTGATACAACAAGTCAGACATCAACAACCAGCATTGCACCATCTACGATTAGTCCGGAACATTCAACAACTGAAACCTCAGCAACGGCACAGTCAGAAAGCAATGTACCAAGTACAGATATGACTACTAGTAGCACATCTTTGGACTCATCGACTCTTGTATCAGGCGAGAAGACAACAGAAACTACAGTATCTAGTAAATCAACAATACCTACTGATTCCCAAACAGAGTCATCAAGTATAACACCAATATCAACCACTTCTATGGAGCCAACAACCACATCTCCATCTCAACAAACAATGAGCACGGGTTCTGACTCCAGCACTTCGCCGTCGACATCTTCAATGTCAAGCAGCACTCTAGACACTACAACAGATGTAGGAACAGCCAACCCTTCTGGTAAAACAGATCAGACATTAACAACAAGCAGTGCGCCATCTACGATAAGTCCAGTACATTCAACATCTGAAACCTCAACAATGACACAGTCAGCAAGCATTGTACCAAATACAGATATGACTACTAGTAGCAAATCATTGGACTCATCAACTCTTGTTTCAGGCAAGCAGACAACGGAAACTACAGTATCTAGTGAATCAACAATACCTACTGACTCCAAAACAGACTCATCAAGTGCAACACCAATATCAACCACTTCTATGGAGCCAACAACCACATCTCCATCTGAACAAACAATGAGCACAGGTTCTGACTCCAGCACTTTGCCCTCGACATCTTCAATGTCAAGCAGCACTGTAGACACTACAATAGATGTAGAAACAGTTACCCTTTCTGGAACAACAGGTCAGACATTAACACCAAGCATTGCACCATCAACGATTAATCCAGAACATTCAACAACTGAAACCTCAACAATGACACAGTCAGCAAGCATTGTACCAAATACAGATATGAATACTAGTAGCACATCTTTGGACTCATCGACTCTTGTATCAGGCGAGCAGACAACAGAAACTACAGTACCTAGTGAATCAACAATACCTACTGATTCCCAAACAGATTCATCAAGTGCAACACCAATATCAACCACTTCTATGGAGCGAACAACCACATCTCCATCTCAACAAACAATGAGCACAGGTTTTGACTCCAGCACTTCGCTGTCGACATCTTCATCGTCAAGCAGCACTCTAGACACTACAACAGATGTTGAAAAAGCCAACCCTTCTGGTACAACAGGTCAGACATTAACAACAAGCAGTTCGCCATCTACGATTAGTCCAGTACATTCAACATTTGAAACCTCAACAATGACACAGTCAGCAAGCATTGTACCAAATACAGATATGAATACTAGTAGCACATCTTTGGACTCATCGACTCTTGTATCAGGCGGACAGACAACAGAAACTACAGTATCTAGTGAATCAACAATACCTACTGATTCCCAAACAGACTCATCAAGTGCAATACCAATATCAACTACTTCTATGGAGCCAACAACCACATCTCTATTTGAACAAACAATGAGCACAGGTTCTGACCCCAGCACTTTGCCCTCGACATCTTCAATGTCAAGCAGCACTCTAGAAACTACAACAGATGTTGGAACAGCCAACCCTACTGGTACAACAGGTCAGACATTAACAACAAGCCGTTCGCAATCTACGATAAGTCCAGTACATTCAACATTTGAAACCTCAACAATGACACAGTCAGCAAGCATTGTACCAAATACAGATATGACTACTAGTAGCACATCATTGGACTCATCAACTCTTGTATCAGGCAAGCAGACAGCAGAAACTACAGTACCTAGTGAATCAACAATACCTACTGATTCCCAAACAGACTCATCAAGTGCAACACCAATATCAACCACTTCTATGGAGCCAACAACCACATCTCCATCTCAACAAACAATGAGCACAGGTTTTGACTCCAGCACTTCGCTGTCGACATCTTCATCGTCAAGCAGCACTCTAGACACTACAACAGATGTTGAAACAGCCAACCCTTCTAGTACAACAGGTCAGACATTAACAACAAGCAGTTCGCCATCTACGATAAGTCCAGTACATTCAACATTTGAAACCTCAACAATGACACAGTCAGCAAGCATTGTACCAAATACAGATATGAATACTAGTAGCACATCTTTGGACTCATCGACTCTTGTATCAGGCGGACAGACAATAGAAACTACAGTATCTAGTGAATCAACAATACCTACTGACTCCCAAATAGACTCATCAAGTGCAATACCAATATCAACTACTTCTATGGAGCCAACAACCACATCTCTATTTGAACAAACAATGAGCACAGGTTCTGACTCCAGCACTTTGCTTTCGACATCTTCAATGTCAAGCAGCACTTTAGACACTACAACAGATGTAAGAACAGCCACCCTTTCTGGTACAACAGGTCAGACATTAACAACAAGCAGTGCACCACCTACGATTAGTCCAGAACATTCAACAACCGAAACCTCAACATTGGCACAGTCAGGAAGCATTGTACCAAATACAGATATGACTACTAGTAGCACACCTTTGGACTATTCGACTCTTGTATCAGGCAAGCAGACAACAGAAACTACAATACCTAGTGAATCAACAATACCTACTGACTCCCAAACAGAGTCATCAAGTGCAACACCAATATCAACCACTTCTATGGAGCCAACAACCACATCTCCATCTGAACAAACAATGAGCACAGGTTTTGACTCCAGCACTTCGCCGTCGACATCTTCAATGTCAAGCAGCACTTTAGACACTACAACAGATGTAGGAACAGCCAACTTCCCTTCTAATACAACAGGTCAGGCATCAACAACCAGCAGTTTGACATCTATAACTAGTCCAGAACATTCAACAACTGAAACCTTAACAATGACACAGTCAGCAAGCATTGTACCAAGTACAGATATGACTACTAGTAGCACACATTTGGACTCATGGACTCTTGTATCAGGCGAGCAGACTACAGAAACTACCGGATCTAGTGAATCAACAATACCTACTGACTCCAAAACAGACTCATCAAGTGCAAAACCAATGTCGACCACTTCTATGGAGCCAACAACCACATCTCCATCTGAACAAACAATGAGCACTGGTTCCAATTCCAGTACATCGCCATCGATATCTTTAATGTCAAGCAGCGCTTTAGACACTACAACAGATGTAGGAACAGCCACCCTTTCTGGTACAATAGGTCAGACATTAACAACAAGCATTGCGCCATCTACGATTAGTCCAGAACATTCAACATCTGAAACCTCAATAATTGCACAGTCAGCAAGCATTGTACCAAGTGCGGATATGACTACTAGTAGCACACCTTTGGACTCATCGACTCTTGTATCAGGCGAGCAGACAACAGAAACTACAGTACCTAGAGAATCAACAATACCAACTGACTCCCAAACAGACTCATCAAGTGCAACACCAATATCAACCACTTATATGGAGCCAACAACCACATCTCCATCTGAACAAACAGTGAGCACAGGTTCTGACTCCAGCACTTCACCGTCGACATCTTCAATGTCAAGCAGCACTTTAGACACTAAAACAGATGTAAGAACAGCCACCACCCCTTCTAATACAACAAGTCAGACATCAACAACAAGCAGTTTGACATCTATAACTAGTCCAGAACATTCAACAACTAAAACTTCAACAATGACACAGTTAGCAAGCATTGTACCAAGTACAGATATGACTACTAGTAGCACACCTTTGGACTCATCGACTCTTGTATCAGGCGAGCAGACAACAGAAACTACAACGCCTAGTGAATCAACAATACCTTCTGACTCCAAAACAGACTCATCAAGTGCAACACCAATATCATTCACTTCTTTGGAGGCAACAACCACATCTCCATCTGAACAAACAATGAGCACAGGTTCTGACTCCAGCACTTCGCCTCCGACATCTTCAATGTCAAGCAGCACTTTAGACACTACAACAGATGTAGGAACAGCCACCTTTTTTTCCAGTACAACAAGTCAGACATCAACAACCAGCAGTTTGACATCTATAACTAGTCCAGAACATTCAACAACTGAAACCTCAACAATGACACAGTCAGCAAGCATTGTACCAAGTACAGATATGACTGCTAGAAGCACACCTTTGGACATATCGACTCTTGTATCAGGCAAGCAGACTACAGAAACTACCGGATCTAGTGAATCAACAATACCTACTGACTCCAAAACAGACTCATCAAGTGCAAAACCAATGTCAACCACTTCTGAGGAGTCAACAACCCCATCTCCATCTGAACAAACAATGAGCACAGGTTCCGATTCCAGTACATGGCCGTCGACATCTTCAATGTCAAGCAGCATTTTAGACACTACAACAGATGTAGGAACAGCCAACCTTTCTGGTACAACAGGTCAGACTTTAACACCAAGCATTACACCATCTACGATTAATCCAGAACATTCAACATCTGAAACCTCAACAATGACACAGTCAGCAAGCATTGTACCAAATACAGATATGAATACTAGTAGCACACCTTTGGACTTATCGACTCTTGTATCAGGTGAGCAGACTACAGAAACTACCGGATCTAGTGAATCAACAATACCTACTGACTCCCAAACAGAGTCATCAAGTGCAACACCAATATCAACCACTTCTATGGAGCCAACAACCACATCTCCATCTGAACAAACAATGAGCACAGGTTCTGACTCCAGCACTTCGCCATCGAAAAGTTCAATATCAAGCAGCACTTTAGACACTACAACAGTTGTAGGAACAGCCACCACCCCTTCTGATACAACAAGTCAGACATCAACAACCAGCGGTTTGACATTTATAACTACTGCAGAACATTCACCAACTGATACCCCAACAATGACGCAGTCCGCAAGCATTGTACCAAGTACAGATATGACTACTAGTAGCACACCTTTGGACTCATCGATTCTTGTATCAGGCAAGCAGACTACAGAAACTACCGTATCTAGTGAATCAACAATACCTACTGACTCCAAAACAGACTCATCAAGTGCAACACCAATGTCAACCACTTCCGAGGAGTCAACAACCCCATCTCCATCTGAACAAACAATGAGCACAGGTTCCGATTCAAGTACATCGCCGTCGACATCTTCAATGTCAAGCAGCACTTTAGACACTACAACAGATGTAAGAACAGCCACCACCCCTTCTAATACAACAAGTCAGACATCAACAACCAGCAGTTTGACATCTATAACTAGTCCAGAACATTCAACAACTGGAACCTCAACAATGACACAGTCAGCAAGGATTGTACCAAGTACATATATGACTACTAGTAGCACACCTTTGGACTCATCGACTCTTGTATCAGGTGAGCAGACTACAGAAACTACCGGATCTACTGAATCAACAATACCTACTGACTCCCAAACAGAGTCATCAAGTGCAACACCAATATCAACCACTTCTATGGAGCCAACAACCACATCTCCATCTGAACAAACAATGAGCACAGGTTCTGACTCCAGCACTTCGCCATCGACAAGTTCAATATCAAGCAGCACTTTAGACACTACAACAGGTGTAGGAACAGCCACCACCCCTTCTGATACAACAAGTCAGACATCAACAACCAGCGGTTTGACATTTATAACTACTGCAGAACATTCACCAACTGATACCCCAACAATGACGCAGTCCGCAAGCATTGTACCAAGTACAGATATGACTACTAGTAGCACACCTTTGGACTCATCGATTCTTGTATCAGGCAAGCAGACTACAGAAACTACCGTATCTAGTGAATCAACAATACCTACTGACTCCAAAACAGACTCATCAAGTGCAACACCAATGTCAACCACTTCCGAGGAGTCAACAACCCCATCTCCATCTGAACAAACAATGAGCACAGGTTCCGATTCAAGTACATCGCCGTCGACATCTTCAATGTCAAGCAGCACTGTAGACACTACAACAGATGTAGGAACAGCCACCTTCCCTTCTAATACAACAGGTCAGGCATCAACAACCAGCAGTTTGACATCTATAACTAGTCCAGAACATTCAACAACTGAAACCTCAACAATGACACAGTCAGCAAGCATTGTACCAAGTACAGATATGACTACTAGTAGCACACCTTTGGACTCATCGACTCTTGTATCAGGCGAGCAGACAACAGAAACTACAATACCTAGTGAATCAACAATACCTAGTGACTCCCAAACAGAGTCATCAAGTGAAACACCAATATCAACCACTTCTATGGAGGCAACAACCACATCTCCATCTGAACAAACAATGAGCACAGGTTCTGACTCCAGCACTTCGCCTTCGACATCTTCAATGTCAAGCAGCACTTTAGACACTACAACAGATGTAGGAACAGCCACCTTCCCTTCTAATACAACAAGTCAGACATCAACAACCAGCAGTTTGACATCTATAACTAGTCCAGAACATTCAACAACTGAAACCTTAACAATGACACAGTCAGCAAGCATTGTACCAAGTACAGATATGACTACTAGTAGCACACCTTTGGACTCATTAACTCTTGTATCAGGCGAGCAGACTACAGTAACTACCGGATCTAGTGAATCAACAATACCTTCTGACTCCCAAACAGACTCATCAAGTGCATCACCAATATCAACCACTTCTATGGAGCCAACAACCACATCTCCATCTGAACAAACAATGAGCACAGGTTCTGACTCCAGCACTTCGCCGTCGACATCTTCAATGTCAAGCAGCACTTTAGACACTACAACAGATGTAGGAACAGCCACCTTCCCTTCTAATACAACAAGTCAGACATCAACAACCAGCAGTTTGACATCTATAACTAGTCCAGAACATTCAACAACTGAAACCTCAACAACGACACAGTCAGCAAGCATTGTACCAAGTACAGATATGACTACTAGTAGCACACCTTTGGACTCATTAACTCTTGTATCAGGCGAGCAGACTACAGAAACTACCGGATCTAGTGAATCAACAATACCTACTGACTCCAAAACAGACTCATCAAGTGCAACACCAATGTCAACCACTTCTGAGGAGTCAACAACCCCATCTCCATCTGAACAAACAATGAGCATAGGTTCTGATTCCAGCCAAGTGCCTTCGACATCTTCAATGTCAAGCAGCACTCTAGACACTACAACAGATGTTGGAACAGCCACCATTTCTGGAACAACAGGTCAGACATTAACAACAAGCATTGCACCATCTACGATTAATCCAGAACATTCAACATATGAAACCTCAACAATGACACAGTCAGCAAGCATTGTACCAAATACAGATATGACTACTAGTAGCACATCTTTAGACTCATCGACTCTTGTATCAGGCGAGCAGACTACAGAAACTACCGTATCTAGTGAATCAACAATACCTACTGACTCCAAAACAGACTCATCAAGTGCAAAACCAATATCAACCACTTCTGAGGAGTCAACAACCCCATATCCATCTGAACAAACAATGAGCACAGGTTCTGACTTCAGTACATCGCCGTCGACACCTTCAATGTCAAGCAGCACTTTAGACACTACAACAGATGTAGGAACAGCCTACCCTTCTGGTACAACAGGTCAGACTTCAACAACAAGCAGTGCGCCATCTACGACTAGTCCAGAACATTCAACAACTGAAACCTCAACAATGACACAGTCAGCAAGCATTGTACCAAATACAGATATGACTACTAGTAGCACATCTTTGGACTCATCGACTCTTGTATCAGGCGAGCAGACAACAGAAACTATAGTACCTAGTGAATCAACAATACCTAGTGACTCCCAAACAGACTCATCAAGTGAAACACCAATATCAACCACTTCTATGGAGGCAACAACCACATCTCCATCTGAACAAACAATGAGCACAGGTTCTGACTCCAGCACTTTGCCTTCGACATCTTCAATGTCAAGCAGCACTGTAGACACTACAACAGATGTAGGAACAGCCAACCCTTCTGGTACAACAGGTCAGACATTAATAACAAGCATTGCACCATCTACGATTAGTCCAGAACATTCAACAACTGAAACTTCAACAATGGCACAGTCAGCAAGCATTGTACCAAGTACAGATATGACTACTAGTAGCACATCATTGGACTCATCAACTCTTGCATCAGGCGAGCAGACTACAGAAACTACAGTATCTAGTGAATCAACAATACCTACTGACTCCAAAACAGACTCATCAAGTGCAAAACCAATATCAACCACTTCTATGGATACAACAACCACATCTCCATCTGAACAAACCATGAGCACAAGGTTTGACTCCAGCACTTTGCCTTCCACATCTTCAATGTCAAGCAGCACTCTAGACACTACAATAGATGTAGGAACAATCACCCCTTCTGGTACAACAGGTCAGACATCAACAACAAGCAGTGCGCCATCTACGACTAGTCCAAAACATTCAACAACTGAAACCATAACAATGACCCAGCCAACAAGCATTGAACCTGTTACAGATATTGTTACTAGTGGTACATCATTTCACTCATCAAGCCAAGTTTCAACGTTTGTAACAACTTCAACCACGTTGTCACTGACTAGTAACAACTCTTTGCCAGCAACTAATATTGCCACAACAAGTGCACCTTTAACAACTACATTAGGGAATCCCTCAACACCATATGCAATTGAGTATGGATTTACCTTCGGAGATTTGCTCCTGACCGGTGATGATAAAATAACCTCTGGTATCAGTTGCACGACTAAGATATTCATTGGCGATGGTTCAGATGGTGGATTTTCACAAGTGTTTGTATGTAATTAAATCTGTCTAAAATTATTTAAATGTACAAATTATTTTTTTTCTTTAAATGTCCAAATTATCTTTTTTCCAGATTGGCACAAATGGAATTATTGGATTAGACGAAGCTTATAATAGTCTTTCTATTCGTGAAATGAATTCAGTTGATATCAGCAAACAAAAAATAATCTGTCCATTTTGGACAGATTTGAAAACTCACCAAAGCAATGCAGGCGTTTTTTACCAAGCTTATAGACGGTACGTAATGATTTATCAGTCACTTTAACACTAGCTATTCATTGGTATGTACATTATTGCTCGATTGTTTATTTTCGTAATGTTTAGAGCAAAAGTAATTGTAAACTGTTAACGACACTTGTCGGTAAAGCATATTGCAGATTTTGAATGATGCAATAAAATTGACCATACTCTTTAGAGTTGTCAATTTAAAATTAGTTTATCACATAAGCATTTCTTTGAATATCTAAAATAAAAAAAACAAGAAATATCGAAGATGCAATATTGTATTTTTAAGACCAAGACACTTAGCCGTACAAAGATAAGTATATATCGATCGCCGCAATATCTAAAGTGGGTGAAAAAAGAAAAAAAACATGTAAAGTCAAGAGCCTAGATTTTTATTGTTTTATATATTTAGATATAAAATATATAGATTTTATATATGTTAATGACAAATCATATTAAAAAATAAGAGTTTTAACAGGATAAATGTTGAGACTTACAGCAATCCTTCATCATGACTTGAATACTTTAATTTGAATTAGATTTGTGACCATTTTTGCGTCTAAATTTGTGAATGATTCCCAAGAAATAAGTGATACAATGGCTCATAGTGCTGAATCGGATTAACATTGACTGTTGATATTTGTAATTAACTTTGGCATATTGAAATTTCAGAGAAATTGATAGCCATAAAGACGTTATAATTAAGGCCAATACTATCGTAAAGGAATTTTTTTCTGAAGACTTTCCTCAATTTGAGGCAAGCTGGATTTTGAAAATCACGTGGACAGAAATGTCATTGTTTGCAGATAAATCTCAGGTGTGTTATCTATACAAATTATACATTGTGGATTGTAATAGTAAGTAAGTCAATGGAAACATTGCAAAAGTATTTCTTTTATTCGTTTACAGAAAATAACCATACAGTGCTTACTTATCACGGATGCCAAGAACACTTTCGTTGTGTTTAATTACATTGACGTGAATCTTAGGCCTATCAAAAATTTGAAAATTTCGATGGGTTACAGATTTCGGAAATTTTTCAGTAAAAATTCATATTCAAACCAACAGGCTGCTTTTCAAATGAGTTCCGTTCCAGGAAATACAGGTATTTAATAACATTTCCTAACATGAAGTTTACAGTATTTTTTTTTCATTTTCCGAAATACTAGTATTAAACATTTTAAGAGATAATTTGAAAGCAATACAAGGCAAAATACATGTCACCATATGTAATAATTTTCCTAATGAAAACATGCATGTATTTTTTTCTCCAAAACCATTAACAACCTGATATTTATTTCTTTAAAACTCTTTGTATTTTGATTAAAATGTTTAGTTTTGACTTCAAATTATCATGATATATGTGTATATTATGTTTTTATAATATTGTTGAAATTATTTTTTATGGTTTAAGTAAATCACACTTTTAATGAGAAGTAGATTCGTAACCAACGTTTCTGTTAAGACAATAAGTTATAACTAGTTGTACTACTATGAGGATGTCCTACCCTAGATCAATTCAACAAGAAATTTTGATGAAACAGCAGTTAACGCTAATTCGAAAATGTATCTGTTACAAATAACAATTTTAGGTACTACTGGCGTTTGGATTTACAAAATGACAACTAACGTAGGTCTTAGCAGTGAAGAAAGAGAGTGTCTGAATTGGCGTTTTAAAAACAAGGAAAACGGTGTTGCTGATCGTCTAAGTAACATGGCACAAATCATCGAATGCCCGTGTGATGGTGGTCTTCTACGATTCGACCCACGATTCATGTTCAGCAGAATAGACAACAGAAAAAATATAATGTGTTATGCCACGATGACATTTGGAAGAAATGCGGTGAGATCATATTCACTGTGAAGAGTTATTATAATATTTTATAAATTTTTATAAATAGTGCCAGCTTGGAAGGGTAACAGTTGAAATTAATACCCCCGAGAAAACCATTGTCAACCAACGCGAAGTGGAGGTTGACAGTGGTTTTCGAAGGGTGTAGGTTTCAACTCTTACCCTCCCAAATCGCGATATTTATTTCAATATACTGAATTTCTTAGTTTTAAACAAAACGAAACTTACTTCTTTAGGATTGAAGCGATTTTTACGGCGAACTGTAAGCGCATAATTTAAGTGGTGTAACAATTCAATGTGTTACCCTTTGCGAAGTGTGTTGTTGACACTGAGGGTAATAGAATGTATTTTAATCTGCGTCTTAACCAATCATATTTTAATATTCAACATTCTGTTATATAAAAGACTTCATGCTCAAAAAATAGATGTGTTGCTTTGAACACAAGGAAAACTTTTACATGTTCGTGAAAGACTTTACATTTCAATTTGTTCAAATGAATAATACAAACACTGACTTGTTAACAATGTTGTCGTTGTATAATGATTTTATTACAAACAAGTATGCAAATACATGTAGACCAACGCTCTGACTGGTAAATACGTTTTGAAAATTCATAATGATAATTTATTGTTTGCTTTTTGTTGTTGCTGTTGCTGTTGTTACTTTTTGGTTAAACCGCAATACTGGTACATGTAAGCATGTAAAATTTGGTCAGTTTTTTGGTGTCTGCTCTGGATTAGCCCGGTTTTCTCTTTTGGCCAGTTTTTGATATCATGATAATTTAAACGGGTTCTATAAGATTTTCCTTACCCTAATCTTGTGTTGTTGGTCAAATATGACAGCAAGAATAAAGTGTTTTTCTGTTTTTTCATAGCTTCGACTTCCGTGGCGGTATGAAATTTACTGGTAGAATTCTTATTACAGATATTAAGATAGATATGAAATCTTCCCTTTTGAGAAACTCGGAAAAAGAGTATACAATACGGCAATAATTCATGTATATAAAAGTTTACTTTTACTATGAACAAATAGCATCCTCCACAGTCCAAGGCATTAAAAAAGAAAAGGATAATCAACTTTTCTCTTGAAAACAACCCGACCCATTCTCTGCATTTCCCAAGTTTATTAAACCTTGCTTTTGAAAGTTTAAAGTCTCCATTTGTAATGTTTTATTTAGGAATGCTGTTACCCGTTCTTTATACCACCTTCTTTCTGGGGGAGCCCAGTCCTTGGATCTTGTATACGGTCTTCTCCAACAGCTGGAACGTTAATGGAATACAACCCTTTCTTCGAACGTTTCAATAACCATAACCATGACGTTAAACCGAAGGATATTTGCTGTCAATCAGGACATTGTGACTGGTTCTATGAAGTTCGACCAATTACAAGATGCTATCGCAGATCGCCCTTTAGTGCTGGTGGGTGTTTTAACGTTGTTTGCAAAACAAATAAAATAATAAAAAGCAAAAAAAATCTTACAAATACAAAAGAAGAGACTTTCTACTAGCTAGTTCGCTGCTAAACATTAGTAAGCATAGATATGCTTGTGCAAAAAGTGGATTATGGAATATGTGATTTTTTCATTTAGCTTGGTTTTTTGGAGATCCTCATATAACTACATTAGATGGACATCAGTATACATTTAACGGTTACGGTGAATACACGATGATGAGGATAAACAATGAAACAAACTTTGAACTTCAAGCCAGAACTGATCTGGCCACCAATGAAAATGGAACGACTATCAATGCTACAATTTTCAGTGCTTTTGCGGCTAAAGACCACACTGGAGCAAGAGTTCAAGTTGCAATGTCAAGAAAGAGAGACAGTAAGACAAATAGTGTAACAAATTTAGAACAGAAGTGATTTACACTATACATGTATTGGCATGATAAATAAATTGGCAATATAAAAAAATGTAATATTCTGCTCATTTACAATGAAATTTTTTGAAAGATTATGCTTTAATAGAAATACAAAACTCATTACTCCGCAGCATAAAATAATTTTCATGTAACGTTGCTAATTTAAACAAATATGTGTTGGTCTTTTCTTAAATCAACTTGAATCATTATTCAAATAGACATAAACGAACATTTTAAATCATCATCATGGACTATGAATTTATTCAATGCTAAAAAAAACTTTCTGCTTAACTGTCTTTGTAGAAATGTACATTCTCGGGGATGGTCGAGACTTGACAAGAAATTTTGAAAACCAGAACTTTACATACATAACGAAGTTTTTGTCTCTTCGGCTGGACAATCGGACAGTGGTAGCTTCCTTCATAAATTCCTGTAAGCCAAATATCTTCATAAATCATGGTGTTATCATTACGTAACAATGTAGCTTTTATGAAACTACCATTTATATGTGAATCATTATAATATCTAATATCATTTTGATCATCTAAACCACGTACAGCAAATATTATTTAATATATGTATAAAATACACTAACTCCTGACCTTGTGTTTTTAAAATGTGACATAAAAAGGTATTGCTAAAATCTATCGTATGTATCAACAAATGAAATTGCATATCCTTTAAGATATATATATATATATATATATATATAGTTTTAACTTTTATTTTTATCGTTATCTTCAGCCATCACGATAAAAGTTGGCCTTGGGGTAAGATTTCTAACATGTGAAGCCGTAGTTGATAACGCTTACAATGGTTCGGTGACTGGATTGATGGGTAATTTTGATGGCAATAGTTCCAATGATTTCGTTCTCCCAAACGGCACAACACTTACAGGCAGTAGTGTCGAAAGCGAACGAAGCATATACATAAATTTTGGGCAGGCATGTAAGTAAAATAATGTACATAATATTGAACAGCATTATACGTTCATGCATCATCTTATATATATATATATATATATATATATATATATATATATATATATATATATATATATATATATATATATATATATATATATATATATGTACAGCTTATCTATTTCAACGCTTCGTTCAATAGGGTCCGTTACCGAGAATACATCGATTTTCCAATACGACACTGGTTTGCCTCATAGTGATTTCCATCATCCAGAGTTCTTGCCGTTGTTTATTGATGAATTTAGTGAAGAAAAGAGAAATCGGTCCAAAGTTGCTTGTGGTGGTTCAGAAAATCAAGCTTGCATTTTTGACTTTTTGGCTACTGGTGACAAGTCTTTAGCCATGTCTTCTGGAAGTGCAGCCAGTACATCAAAATTAGCGGCGAAAACTATTGGTAAACTTCACGAGATAAAGATTTTTAAGAAGTTATTGTGAACATGTAATGTTTTATTACCATGTCTTTTTTCATTAAAGGATTGTTGTATTGCTTCCTAACATTAAAACAATTTACATCCAATCTGTCTCACTTATAAAACGATTATCTAACAATATGAACCTTGCATATTAATCATAATTTGATTGAATTTTAGAAAACGAATCGCCCTATATCTCCGGAGACACTTTTATAGAAGCACAAGTAAATGTCCCAGTTACTATGAAATTTAACATTACTGATGACGGTAAAGCCGAATACAAGATACTACAGAGACCGGAAACAAACTTTGAATTCAACAACTTGTCTGGAATTGCAACTTGGACCCCTTCTGATACAAGTGTATCAGGCATCAGGTAAATAACAAAATTTTATAACAACAACCTCCCCCCTCCCCCCCCCCCCCCCGCCTTTTTCAAAAGTAATATCATATTTGTCTTAATTAATTGATTTCAAGTTAAGACTGTGTTTATCGTTGTACATTGGAAACTTGGTATACTAAGCCGAACAAAATTAAGTATCAAAATAATAATTTTAAAAACTTCACTATGCTCGACAAATACATAATTAGACATTATGTATTTTTTTATTTATTTTTTTTTTACATTCTGTTTATTCCATTTTCAGTATCACAGCTATAGATGACCATGAGGTCGAGGCTTCGCCAGTAGTTATCGTCATAGCTCTGTGTAGTAGGTGCAGCGAACGAGGAATTTGCAATTTCACGACCATAAAAAACTCAGAAACAGAGCAATTTAAAAGAGCGTCTTGTGATTGCAGAACAGGATATACAGGTTTCTTATATAATTTTTTTATCACAAATCCAGTGAAGAAAAAGACGAATTTCTTATTTTTTAATTAATATGTAAGAATATATTATTTCATTTGACTGTGATTTTTCTTGTTATTATGCGTTTTGTTTCTGGTTATTAGGCGATGACTGTGAACGTGAGGTAGATGGCTGTGCCCAGGACCCGTGTCCCCATGGTAGAAATTGTACAGACCTCTCCCCAGAACAAGAAGAGCTCTTCCATCGAGGATACAACTGTTCAGCTTGTCCACATGGGTTTAGAGACGTTGATGAAAAGTGCGAGGGTACGTATTTAAAACCTTAAGATTTTAGAGAGAGAGAGAGAGAGAGAGAGAGAGAGAGAGAGAGAGAGAGAGAGAGAGAGAGAGAGAGAGAGAGAGAGAGATCAACATTAAAAGTACTAAGAATTTAGAAAACAAATCTGTTACATGTCAGTTTTATGTGCACTGAACCCAGTTCCTCAGATTAAAAGAAATACACAGACATTGCATTTGTTTTAAAAACAGACGACAGTGCTATAAATTATTGTCCGAGTTATTTCTTTCTTCAATTCAAGATCTAAATGAGTGCAACGGGACTCGGGCTGTATGCAATGTCAAATCAGAGAGCTGTGAAAACACCGAGGGAGGGTACAAATGCAACTGTTTACCTGGTTACCGCAAAGTGGAAGACATCTGTAGAGGTAAACATGTTCATCCCGTTGATCCTTATGTCCACAGTTATCTGTCAGATATGTAGGACACAGATTTCAGCCTTAAGCATGCAAGTCAAGGGCGATAAAGAAGTCTGTAGATTGTGAAATCTATATCCTTGAATTACCTAAGAAAAACACACAAAAAACAAAGATCATCGTTATGCAATACTTTACTTAAAGCCATCTAGGAGGTTTCCTATTTATTGATTTTGAGAGATTTAATCATACTATATTCAAGAGTAAACGTCAATTTTCTTTTCGATTTTTTGTATTAATTCACCAAACAGTGAAGTTTTTGTTCTGATTTTAATAGATATAGACGAGTGTCAGGAAAGCACGTCTGGATGTTCCCAACGGTGTAACAACACCGAGGGATCGTTCGTCTGTTCATGTGTATCGGGTTTTACACTGAATGAGGACAACAAAACCTGCTCTCAAAGTGGTATTATAAAAATGTCACTCTATTCCAAAAACAGATCCAATGATTATTTGAGCACGACTTAATAGATGTATATTTGAATTAGATCATATTTAAACAAGCTTTAAAACAGAAGGAAGATCGACAATTCACACTCGTTCAACTCTTTATCAAAATACGAGAGCCGCTAAACCAGAAACAAGTGGAATTGAAAAACTAACGGGCTCTTTTTCCAAAATAACATTTGTATGAAATTAAAATATAGCATGCATTTATTCCATTATATTAGCAATTAATGTCGCAAATGCAAATGCAATGAAACGACGCACATGTATGTACAATGTACATGCACATGTACATGTATTTACATGTATATTGTGTACTGTACACAAACATTAAGTGTGAAAAGTCTTAAAGAGTATGTCATTTAGTTTTTTTGTTTTATCAAAGAACTGCCTTGTGGTCTGTAAGATTATATTTTACATTGCATGGTCATATAAATAAGTATTCGTTATATTTAGATACCGATACATGTAAGAATCACAACCTGACATGTGAGTATACGTGCGATAACTCGTCTGGAAGCTTTGAATGCATCTGCAAAAATGGTTTCGAACTTGAAACAAACGGAATAAATTGCACAGGTAAGTTAATATTTTATTTTATCTAATTTTATCTAAATAACATACATGTAGCAATGCATAAAGAGACAAATATTGAGATAGATATTCAAATAATACGTTAAATTACAAAGGAGAGAGAGAGAGAGAGAGAGAGAGAGAGAGAGAGAGAGAGAGAGAGAGAGAGAGAGAGAGAGAGAGAGAGAGTTTTTTCCATCGTGTTGCTGGTATTTGTTCTGATTAATTTGACAGATATCAATGAATGTAACCGGGATATTTGCAGTCAAGTATGTCACAACTCAGTGGGCTCATTCCAGTGTTCATGTTTTCCGGGCTATATTCTGAACGAGGATAAAATAACTTGCTCGGGTGAGGAACTTTCTCTCTTTAGATGGTGATCAACGATAAGATACATGGATATCAAATATGGGCAAATATATTTAACCATTGAATCAATCACTTTATAGAATGTCTTTTAATTTAAATATGAGGCATTATGTCAATTAATTTTTTAACAGGATCAGCAATTGATCGTAAAATACAACTATTGAATGTACTAAAAAATATATTTAAAAAAAAATTGGAAGTCAGTTATAATTAATAACAACAGAAATAATGCATGTAGAATTTATTGTTAATATTGATTTTTTGTTTAATCATTCCCAAATGTAGTGTGCATTCCACCAAAGTATGGAGACAACTGTTCTCAGACCTGTGACTGTGGGTCAGGTGTAGACAGGTGTGACTCGGTCAGTGGGTGTGTCTGTCTGTCCGGGTGGGCGGGGTCCAGGTGTGACCAGGATGTAGACGAATGCACGGACAACCCGGCGATCTGCGGATCAGATATGATCTGTCACAATTTACAGGGCTTCTACAGATGCGATTGTAGAGGTGGATTTGAGAAAATCGGGGAAGACTGTAAAGGTGAAATTTCTGTTGTTTGAATTGATTTTATAACATGCTGGTAAATGTTCTGATATAATTCGAATAGATAAATTTTCTACATATTAAAAGACGATACACATAAAAAAAATTGCTCAGGACAAAAATCTGGTATATGCACATGCATATACTAGTATATATTTTGTATTTAAAATTATAATATTAACTGCTTTATAGTTTATAAGCAATCCTGTTTGTAAATTCATATCTTAAACTATCTCCACAATTCTATTTGTATAATTTGTATTAACTTGATTATACAAGAATCATCTTTTTTTCTGTAAGATGTTGACGAATGCTCTAATCCTGGGTTGAATAAATGTCCGCGCTCTTCGAAGTGCATGAACACAAAGGGAAACTATACTTGTCAGTGTTCCGAGGGCTACAAACAGAAATCTCCATACGACTGTGACGGTATGCAGAGTGTTTTGCACCATCAGCTATGCTCGCGATTGTATATGATTATAATAGATTATAATTAGCAACATTGCGAACGTAGTTATATCACGTTTGATCTTTTGATACTTTTTGCAAGACAATGGTTATCATTAACTTTTGGATTTATTTAATATCTTTATTGCACGTCATAATAAGAACAAGATGGATAACTCCAACGTACGGTTGGAACTTCTCCCCCCGACCCTTTCAAATAATACACACTTTTGAACAATTAAATAACGATTATTCTTTCGAATGCTATTCTGTCAAGATATTGGATATAATGAGGAAACCCGATTTTTACGCTTTGAGCAATTCTTATCTAAATTAAACAGAATTATGCTTACACGTGTTGTACATCCTTCATACTGAAGACATATTTTGCCTTTAGATATCAATGAGTGTACCTCTGGGGTGGCAGGCTGTTCCCAGGGCTGTGACAACAAAGATGGCGGGTTTAACTGTGAGTGTGAGTTCGGCTACACGCTAGATGATGATAGAAAAACCTGTGTTGTTGGTAAGCTTAAGATTGCTACATTTATAATACAATTATTTAGTTTCAAAATGAGAAAATATGTAGAGAATACATGTATATGTTGCGTGCTAATAATGATTTGTCATATTTAAATATCTAACATTCCATTGCAAGCGGTATTTTATAACCATTTCTTCGCTAACATTAATATTTCTAAGAGGATGACTATTTTGGAAAGAGAAAATGTTTAAATACAGAATAATTATGTTTAACTGCTTGGTTATTTCATCATATCCACCAAATGTATAAAAGACGTATGTATGTATTTTACTAGTACACGCAATAACTTAGTCTTAACATGGGTTTTTTTTCAAATTCTTTTCCAGTGAAAGATGTGTGTTTGCTCTATCCAAATCTGAATTGCTCATTTGGATGTAAACAAGATTCAGAAAATAAAACGATAGGTCATTGTTTTTGTGGAGCTGGATATTTCCTTAATGCGCTAGACAAAAGTTCCTGTGTTGGTAAGATTAACATTTATAAATAATATTATTCTGACTTTCGCTTTTATTTGAATACGATGTTTAAGATATATGACTTGTTTTTATATATTGGCATGTGATAAACAAAATATGGACCGCATCTGTTCAATAAGAAGAATTGCTACAAGTTAGGGTTTTTAAATTCTTATTATGTTGTAATAGACATATCATAACTCCATAATTTATATACTTTTTAGTGGGAAATGTTGACTTGCAAGAAATATATTATAAATAAATACATGTAGAGAAAGAGAGATTTTAAAGAATTGGCATGTTAATTGTTTCTCCTACGAGAAACCAATTTCAATATGTCTCAGTTTGTTGATAATTTTTTTTTTTTTTTTTTTTTTTTGGGGGGGGGGTTCTTTTCACATAATTGTGATGTTTAGAGCAGTGTTTGTAATTGTATGTTTCATAGATTAACAAAGATCGTTAAAACCCGTCAAATAGCAAAATTACATGTACACGTGCCTAAATTTCTGAATGAATGGCAAGATTAATCACCTTTTCTGTAAAATGCACGGTTATATTGCAGACAGTGTCATAATTTCTATTTACAGATGTGAACGAATGTGGTAATGCAAGTCTGAATCTGTGTTCGTTTAAAGACAATTGTGTCAATGTCCCGGGGTCCTACAACTGTTCCTGTCCCACTGGATACTTTCTTGAAAACGACGGAAGAACTTGTTCAGGTGAGCTTCATGAAAGTCAACACTTCATCTTGATTAATAAAGTTCTTACTGTATTTTTATTGTTTATTTTAAATACCCCTTCTCTGTAATTTAAACGATGACACATTATTGAATCATAATTACACTTTCAGATATAGGTTTTAAAAAGCCGTTGTTAACAGTGTTATATATAGTTAAATTAATGAATTAATTACATTTATTATTCTTTTCAAATTATAGACTGTGATGAACATCATTACGGACTAGGATGTAAGACGCCTTGTAACTGCGGGCCCGGAGTCTTAAAGTGTGACAATGTTCATGGGTGTCTGTGTAATACCGGATGGGCGGGGACCAAGTGTGACGCAGACATTGATGAGTGTGTCAGCGGTACCCCGTGCAGTGGGGCCAACCAGGTGTGTCAGAATATCCCCGGATCCTACAGATGTATCTGTGAAACAGGATACAACGAAACTTCTCCTGGCACATGCACAGGTATGTTTTATACATAAAACGTAGCGTACATGTAAATATGGGCCGAGGGCCCCGGCTGTGACAAGGCTCTGGGGTGTCAGGGTAAGACTGAGTGGGGAAAGGGGAGGGTGGGACTTGATGTGATACGGTACATGTACATGTACGATATACCTTGAGATGTGGGGCCAATCGGGCATTATATAAAAATGCAACATTCACGAACGTTTCTTGTAAATGATTTGCATTTCTTTAAATCAATGAAGTTAAAATGTTATTTAAAAATTGAATATATCATATGTAAAGACTGTATTTTGTAATATTATAGACATAGACGAATGTCTCAAAAGACCATGTGATCAGAATTGCACCAATACGGACGGAGGATACAAATGTTCTTGTAACTCTGGGTTCAAGCTTTTCAGTCAGTCCAAGTGTGAGGATATAGATGAGTGTGGGGCACCTACACCACCATGTGACCAGTTGTGTTCAAATCTGGAAGGGAGCTATAAATGTTCCTGCAGAGACGGCTACCTTCTAAACACGACAACTAGGACATGCTACGGTATAAAGGAGTCAACATCACTTCTAATTGTTGTTTTCAAATATTACTTTCTCTAAAATGATCAAAATTATCTTTCAGCAATATAAACAAAGTATTAACATTTGGATTTTTATGTCACCTGAGTCGCTCAGATGACCAATTGTAATTCGTCTTAGTCTGTCTTCTGTCGTGCAAGCGTCGTCCTATAACATTCTTTTACATCTATACATGTACAATCAAGGCCAATTGCTACAGTACCAGTTTTTGGTTTGCATTAAGCTTCTCATATATAAGAGTACAACAAATAGTAAAATGTATAAGCTTACAACTCCTAACGCCTCGTGAACGGTACCAAATATACAAAAAAGCTATGAAATAACAAAAAAAATCCGTTAGAAGAAGAGCGAACCATATTCAGTAGATGTGAGTACATGTATATAGTTAAAATGTCCATGAAGTTTTTCTTAATACTTCTGAGATCAATGGCACCAGGAATATTGGTTTAAACACTAGGGAATATCTACTATGACTAGACTATATATGGAGGATTTACTATGACTAAAAAGTGAGAATGAATA
The DNA here is from genome assembly GCF_963853765.1 of Magallana gigas. Classification (NCBI taxonomy): domain Eukaryota; kingdom Metazoa; phylum Mollusca; class Bivalvia; order Ostreida; family Ostreidae; genus Magallana; species Magallana gigas. The sequence goes on along the minus strand of NC_088857.1, from coordinate 28,295,080 downwards.
AAATTTTAGGACATAATATTATTCTTTGCTTCAATATTATTTTGAGGATTACTGGATGCATTGTAATAATGTTTATCTAACTCTTCACCTTAATTTTTTACTTCATGGCCCCGTGGTCAGGGGTTCATGCCTTCGGGCGGGACCAATATGACCATGCATCGAAAATGTATCAAGTTTAAAAAAAACTCATCTACTTCCAAATACTTGAGAAAAAAATAAGCGCAGGATTATGATATCCTTGAAACTATCTGATGATGACTGTCAGATGATGATTAAAGGCATGTAGGTATGTTTTCATTAAAAGTTTACATCCGCTGGATCTAATCCTATCGCATTCTTTTTATGAACTAATGTTTGCAAACATCAAATGATAAAAATGTGAATAACAGACAGGAGAGTCTGGGACTTTGGGTCAGACTTCGGAAAGACGTTTCAAATGCAAATGGGCGAGTTCTTGACAGGTTCATTATATTGGCTATTGAACAGAAGTACCGTCAACGGCCCGTCAAGGACAGTGGGCCTCTTGTTTAGCTTACGATGATTTTGGCAATAAAATGGATGAGCAGTGTAATGGTAATAATTTAAAGCATTTAAAGCCATCGGGTTTTTTTTTGCAGCTAAAACAACCTGTTCAAAGCTCAACTGCACACAGCATTGTGCTGTTGGTTCTAACGGACAAGAATACTGTTCCTGTTACCAAGGCTTTGTACTTGATTCCGACAACATCACCTGTAACGGTACATTAAACGTGTCAACAATGTACAATGTAGTTAATGAATATTTCTTATATCAGTTTAACTGCAGTAATAGACGTAAGTCGTGATTGTTTCTTTAATAGATATCGATGAGTGTGCATCGAACCCTTGCGATGAAAACTGCACACAAACCACACCTGGCCCAGGATACACGTGTACGTGTGAGGCAGGGAAAATGCTGGACGTCGATAATCGAACTTGTATAGGTACCACACTATTGGATAAGTTTTAGAAATATGTATGCTTATGACATGGTTGATGATAGAATTATATTAGAGAATATAAAAGGCAATTTTATTTTTACATTGAACGATGACTCTGTATTCCTGTTAATTCTTTTCATATTAGATTGCAAAGACGGATTTTACGGAAAAGAATGCTCAGAAAAATGTATATGTAAACCGGAGAATACGGAAACTTGCGGCAATGTGTCAGGCATTTGCACTTGCAGAGCTGGTTGGAATGGAACAGACTGTTCTGTGGACGTTGATGAGTGCAAAACCAATGCAAATATTTGTCCAGATAACTCAAATTGTACAAATTTGAATGGAACATACTTATGTACTTGTAAACATGGCTTTTCCATGTCTAATAACAAGTGTACTGGTAAATTAGCTCTGTTATTCTATCAAATTCTGATTAGCCTATTATCTATCAAATGTATTGTGAGTCATAAATACATGTACATGCTTGTAGAGTTTTAACCCCTAAATTGTTATATTTATACATGTACACATTATTCCTTATTTGAAGAATGTTCTTTGACGACGTTTGGCGAGAACTGTGCTAGTCAGTGTACATGTGACTTCAACAACGCCTGGTCATGTGACAAGCGTAATGGTACCTGCTACTGTAGAGATGGATGGCAAGGCGTCAACTGTAAAGTACAAGAATGCAGTTTAAAACCCAATGTATGTGGAAATAATTCAACATGTCAGGAAACTAATGGGTCATATGTATGCGTCTGTGATTCCGGATTTCAGTCTTCAGATGGATACTGTAAAAGTTAGTTTTATTTTATTTTCCGCATGTTACTTTTTTATCGGAGAACTAATAAATTTTCATGGTTTGACTACTTGGTTTAATTGTTAATAAAAAAAATTGGGTTTTTTTCTACTATCGTTAACAATTATCTTCATCATAGAACAACAGAAAAAGATGTATCTCTTGATTAAAAAAACAATATCGTTGAACTCTATAAATTTTTTTAAAACACAGATATCAATGAATGTGAAACTAATCATAATGCTTGCTCGGAGAATGCTGATTGTACTGATTTAGATGGAAGCTTTAACTGTTCCTGTAGGCCTGGTTTTACGGGGGATGGACAGTTTCAGTTTCAGTTACTATTAATAAGCAAAAAATGAATATGATTTATATCATATATTAAGTGAACATTTATGCATTTTCAATATGATAATCCGTGGGAGTCATAAAATGCTATATTGCTAATGTTGAGCCCCCCCCCCTTTTTTTATATCATTTTCCTGATTTCATGAAACAGAATAAGGTGCATATGGGTAGATGGAGATAGACATAACATTATAAAAGACTTCTTATTTCAACAGTTAACAGTAAATTATTTATTAATTAAATTTCAAACATTGATTTTATTCGTAGCATGCAGTGATGGAACATATGGATATCAATGTTCATATGATTGCGCTTGCAATCGAACGAACTCTATTGATTGTGATGACGTCACTGGGAAGTGTGAATGTAAAGACACTTGGAATGGAACCACGTGTTCAATTCATGTAAATGATTGCTTGAATGGATCCGCTGTTTGTGATTCCAAAACTCAACAGTGTGCGAAAAAAGATGGAACAGAAGGTTACTTTTGTGTTTGTTTGTACGGTAAAAACAACACTGACAACGGAACCTGCTTATGTAAGTATACAATAAAATTATTTATACTTCCAAATCCTTTTTAAATTAAGTTTCAAACATATATTATATATTTTACGTTTTGTTTTAAATGAAAATATGATAACTTATTTTTTATAGCCCCATTACCACCGCACAATATAAGTAAGTATTATAAACATCTACATGTATGTCATGAATCTCTGTTCGTAAGGAATAATCCTTATTGCAGAATCCAGTTGCCTTTGCTATGTATTTTTGTATACACATTCTCTTGTGATTTGGTAAATTGAATTAATGCGCTTCTCAACTATAGTTTATCAATTATGATTCAGCTTTAATATTTCTTTAAACAAAATCATTAAGTTGGAATTTGGGAGAGGGGGTGAGATCACTAATAAAATGATAATACAAAATATTTAATAACATTAGAAAATGATGCAAGGTGTTTCTTAAGAATTAATGCCTCTTATCTATATTTGGTTTGAAGGATTTTGATTCTGATAGATTTTCGTTATATGATTTTTTTTTCATATTATAGAATTGCTTTGTGCAATCATTATTATCTAGAAATTGTATTTATAAGTCTTGCATTTCAATTTTTATCTAGATACTGTAAATTCGTAATTAAACGCGAGGAATTATCTCGTTATCTGCGTAAAATCGCGAGAAGCATCCTTTGCGGATTTTAAAATCTCGCCACTATTTTCTTAGAGTTGAAAACTATAAGAAATAAGGAGAAAAGTTCCACGTTTGCGATTTTATATTCTCGAGATTTGATACAAAACAATGGGAATACGGAATTAAGTACTCACGTAATATAAGGAATTTACAGTATCAAATAATAATTTCTTAATACTGTAGAAGCAGAAATATTCGTTGAGGATTTTATTTCGTTATTTTCGTTGGCAGTAGAAATCAACGTGTTTCTATAATTCGTATTTGAATTTTGCCTGTAATGTCAACAATTACAAAACTCATGAAATGAATCCAAATATACCTGCATTCTGAACTCGTTTTAAATATTTTAAAAACCCTTAAATTGTATCGCATTCATTTTCTAAGGTTCAGTTGTCTAAATTGATCGGACTGCATATACTAATCTAAGTGCTTCTTCATTTTTCTTCTCAGATCATTCTAAGCTGATTATTGGATTAGGAATTGGCATTCCTTTATTCCTGGCACTTATAGCCATTGCAATCATTATCATTGTTCACTGGAAACGGAGTGCAAGGAAGAATAATTTAGATGACAGTGATAGCGACAGGTAATTTGTTATGATGGGTTATACATACATAGAAATATAAATTGCTCACGTGGTGGTTTCGTTAGCCGTCATTGTCGTCATCGTCGTCATTGACTCGACGTCATTTTCGTGAATAGTGTTTGCTAAAACGCTTCACATTTTCATCTTGTTTTCCAAAACTGAATAAGGACCAGGCCGTCTTCAATTTAAAGGTTACGTGTACTTGATAATGAAAAGAGAATAGGATAGGGTAATTAAATGTCTACGGTTCATGAGCCAAATTCTAAGATATCAACAATGTTTACAACAGCTTTGTGATATATGGCAGATTTAACGTATTTTCAAAACACACCCGAAGATCATGAATGGTTTCTCATATTTTTTCAGATTTGTCACAAAATAGCACAGTAAACTATTTCTACGTTTTTCGCCATAGAGAAGAAAGGTTTTTAGAGAAATTGAGTAGAATTTTTTTTTCATTATGGATATTTCAGAACAAAAAAAGAAACACTGAATAGAATAAATTCATGAAACAAATATTTCAGAACTTAGCATACTTTACTTTCGAAAGGTAAATTGTATTTTTTGCAAGGATGGAGGTACATATCTAGGTTGAATATATGGCCAAAAAAGAAAAACAACCCTTTTTGATAGTATGAATGCAATAATTTAAGAGAGAAAATATAGCACCAATCTAGCTATCATATATTATTTGTTATGATATTTTGTCATGCGTTACCCCTGTTGGTCAGAGAGATGCGAAAGCAAGTGACATTTTACAAAATTGATTTTGATGTAAAAAAAAAAAAAAAAAAAAAAAAAAAAAAAAAATCCGTTAGAACAAAAAGGATTTTTTATGTGTGACAATTTAAAAAGGAGATAAATGTCTGGATTTAATAATGCTACACTTTCGCACTTGGGGGCTGGAGCGATATGGAGTAAGTGTCCAATGAATGAAAGTAGCACTTTCGTAGAAAATGTTGTTGATATGATTTGTGCAAGTCATTTAAAAGTAACCCATATTAAATACACGCATAACTTAACGTTGACTGTTGAATATCGGATTAGTACAGGAAGGGTATTCCAATGAGTGATGCAGTGCAGAGGAAGGACCTATGTTTAAGGTGTTTGGGGCTTCGGGGATACAAGAGTTCATCAACCGGGCCAATTACTGATGTGATAAAGGATTTCGATTTTAATAAAATTAGTCTTATATATCCGCCACTTGAGGAAAACCACGATTTTGACCACGTAGATCAATGATTTTATCTTTTATAAAATGAAATATAAATTTTAAAAATGTGTCTGATTTTATTACTTTACAGATCGCCAGAAGGTAGCGAAATCTTCAGATCAAGACTCCCTGTCCGCTATGGAGGTTGGGGGCCATTATATTCACCTTGGGGTCAAAAATCTGACTCTAAATTCGAAAGTAGTTACCTAGGACCAGGTCAAAATACCCAAGATGGCTGGTATCAAGAGGATTCTATTCCTGAAGGTATGAATTCTACCGGTGTAATATGTTTTAAATAATTTAACACTTAAACCCCGGTTTGATCGAAGTTTTTAATTTTAAAAAACTATTTTGAAACATGATTTTTGGATGTTAAAATTGTTTATTACATTTAAAATGGAAGACATCTTTATATGAATGTTTATAGATAAACAGACAGATGAATTTTCTTGGGACTTTATGCGATCAATGAAACCCAAAGATCTAACGGTATGCATATCAATAAATAAGTATTCAACGGCATTGACATTTTCTTTACCTTTTAAGGGTTATGTCAAAAAATTTATTTCTTATTAATCAAAATATCAATGAAAAAACACTAACCCGTTACAGCAATTATTTTGATACAAAAATCATTTTACATCAGAAGATGATAATGTTTATAGTGCTTCACTTCTCTTCTGAACATTCTTTAACAAAAATATTCTTCCATGAATAGACAAGCATACAAAGATATTTTATTTTCTACAGTTTGAAATAAAGAGACCTGTGGCAGACAGCTTACCTAATCCTCTCTATGTAAGTTTACTGATAGACCAAGCAAAATTAATATTATTTCGTTTTCTTTTTAACTCGCAATAGACTTTTTTAAAATATCAGGTCAATGTGTGGACCTTTCCATTTTATTTATTCTTCCTTATTCTTCCTTTCTTTTGATATGCTCAATTAACAGCTTGAAAAGTTAAAGACTAATTTGTTAAATGTTAAAATGAAATATATATTGACCTGTACTTCAATTTAAAAACTGCAGATAAGATATCATTTTATATAAGTGAAACTTATTTCATTTTTGTTTTTTTTTCCTTTTGGGGGAGGGGGGTCTTACAATAACTTAGTATGCATCTGATTAATTTGTAAGATATGAGGATGATTATTTTATATTGGTTTATTTCACAGACCAGTCTACAGTCAAATATCGACGATGTCACCGTTTGATTAAAAGACTTGGATATATACATGGAAAAAATATATGGTCAGCTGAACGTTGTTTAATTTTGAAATGGTGCAATAATATATCTGATTCAAAACTAATTTTTATATTATTGCTAGGTGCATGTAACTTATTCACTTTAATTACACTTAAAGATGTACTCTTACCCGTATGTGTCTGTTCTATTACAGTGTACATTTTTTATTACTTCAAACAACGAAATGTTTTCATTTACATATTAAGTTCTGTTAAGGTTCTGTTGTATATGTTTGGAGTACTTAAAGGGCAGAATAGATATTTTAATATGTTTCCGGTGTGTACTTTATTAGTTTTACAAAAATAAATCAATATATTTTCCTAACACACATGAATTTCTTTGTTAAAAAAAAACAAAACCAAAAAACAAATGCACACTAGAGTAGCCAATATATTGCGTTAAATATCAATTAAGCATTATGTATGTATATTAAATATATACCGTAGCTAGAATGTTTTTCATAGAATATTGCATGTAACTTAATCATACATAATATATAATGTGTATTGCATTTACGTTTAATACTGTGGCTACAAGATTGCCTTTTCCTGATGACAGACTCCTGTTGAAATCCAGAACTATAACCGTTGTACTTTTATCATATACTGAATAGCGTATATAGACGTGCAATGTAAACCTTTTTGCATAATATCTTTTTACTTTTGCAGCTACGAGTATAAAATCTTTTAGCAAAAAGTTTTAAAAAATGTATACAGCCAACAATGCACGGATCGAAATATTGGTTTTAGCTTTCAGTTATTTCATTAAACTTATGCTGCTCAGATCGTTATATATATTAGCAATTTTTAAACAGAGCCAAATCATCCTGTATTAACATTGTATGCTTCATAACATAAACTCATTTTCCTATGTATTGATTGCAATATTGCCGATTACTCTCTGTTCATGTCTACGTAATTAAATACCGTATGTATGTCAGATGGTATATTTTTGTTGACTTTTTATACGTATGGACATGAAATACATTACTTCTTTTATTCTCAATCAATTTTGTATTTATTCGTTGTTTGTTATCATACCATTACCTCTCTAAAGGATTAAAATTGTTTTAATATTTGGTGTTTTTTCGGTGTGTTTTATGAATATCATAACAATTTGTGAAGATATCCGAAATCACGAGGGAAAATACTATGAATATTGAATGAAAAAATATCAATCTGATTCGCGGTGCGATATTTTTTAGTTAAAATATAATGAAATTGATCATGTGGTTATTCGATCCATTGATTGGAAAAATGAAAAAATCTTCACTTGGTTTGAGAGGCTTGAGTGCATCTTATACATGTATAACTTACAAACAATATTACATCTAGATAAATTCATGGTCTTTATATTGTCTTATGAGTAGTAAAATATATGAACTACATTTGTCAGAACAAAACAACTTGCGTGTATGAATAGTCCGTCTGTTAAATTCATTTTTATTCACAACTATGTGTTTTCTATCTTCTAACCAAGGCTCAGGGATACAAGCAGAAAAAAGAGTAGCTAGTATTTTGATGAAGAATAATCTAGAGCTAATAACGGTGAGTGGTCTTTGAGTCACCTAAGGCTTCCAATAGGTCAATGGCAGCGTGTAACAAAATAGCCCTTGTTACATCTACTCTTGATTTATTCTTATTTATTCTATTATTCTTTTGGGTATTTATTTTCTGGTAAACATGACTGAAGGTTTAGAACAAGCCACAAATATTGTTGCTGGTACGATACAGCAAGGGTTTACTGAACTTAGTACGACAGTGAATGAGAAACTCGAACAAATTAAAATTGCCATTAAAAAGCAAGAAATCATAATTGATACACCTCCTTTATCGGGGAAGCCGTCGGAATTCCGGGCTTGGACAAATGCAATAAACAAAGCTTTGGTCTTAAATCCCCATTTGACAGATGATGGAAAAGTCCGTCTTGCTCTAAGACATAGTAGGGGGATGTAAGTGACTATATCGGCCTGTACATTGAACAGCGCGTGCATGACCAAACTGTAGAAAGGGGATGGGGGCACCTGAAAAACCAATTAATTTTAAGATTTGGGGAATGTAATGACAAACATCACGCATATGCATCCCTGTTCAAAATTAAACAAAAGCCTGACGAAAATGTCCAAGTGTACAGCACTCGACTCTCTCGACTGGCCCTCGATGCATTTGACAGCCTTGACCCTCCTGAGGTACAGCGCCAGTTGGTACAATTATTCATTGACGGTATGTCCGACGATCACATGAAAATCAAAATCATGCATCAAAAGCCGACTACGCTGACGGCTGCCGCGGATAGCGCGCTTTCAATACAGAACTTTCATACCGAGGTTAAAATGCGGTTAGGGAAAGAGTTTGTCCCGACGCGAGATCCGGAAGAGGTGGTATTTCCCAGGCTCAGACCTGTCGCGCCTGATCCGCCTTACCCTACCCCAACTTTAATTCCTCAAAACCCCCTCCCTGCCCCTCGCCCTATTGTGCCTATTGAAATAGGTCACATGCGGTATAGAAGAAGCCCCAGAACTGAACAATTTGAGAATGGATGCTTTTATTGTAAAAGAGAAGGTCACATAGCTCGAAATTGCCCCGAAAGACCAGGACAGCCCCAAGCTCGAAAACGTCCCACCCCGAACCACCGTTTAAACTAGAAACCCTCCGTCGCAATGAGGCCGGCGGCGGAGGAGGAAAGGTAAGAGTAGGAGAATTAAGTAATCAATCACCAGCCAAGAAGTTAAAATCAGCTTTCATTAATTTTGCTGGTAGTCCAAATTCTTGTTTAATTAAAGTTCAGAACCAGAAACTCAGGGCTTTAGTGGATACTGGAGCAGAGGTGAGTCTTATCAAACGGAAAATTTACGATTCACTAAAATACAAACCAGAATTACAAAGAAATAGGTTAAATTTAATGGGTGTGGATGGTTCCCCACTAGACATAGATGGAGTGGCTAGAATTTCTTTTATTATTGGCGGAAATAGTGTTGTACAAGATTTTTATGTAACGCGCTCAATGTCCAGAAATGTTATCCTTGGGCGTGATTGGTTGCTTAGTAATGGTGTTAGGTTGTATTTTGACCTAAAATCTTTAAGAATTAAGAATGCGTATGTACCCCTGGAGGAGGATGTGCACATTTCCTCTGTAGAAAAAGGTACGAATTGCAGACTAGCCTCACTGCAAATTAATGATACTATCGTACCATTGGATGATGATTTGTGCATATCCTCCCTGCTACGAACCACGGGTAAAGTTAAAATAAAACCACTGAAGTATGTCTTGGAATCCCCATTGCAGAACAAGAAAATCCAGCTGTGGGCAATGTGTATGGCTGGGTATGACTGTACTGTAGAATATATTGCGGGTACAGAAAACTCTTGTGCTGACCTCCTCTCTCGGATAGATCACTCACTATTGACTGATGACTCTGATATTTGCACAGAGACGGGACCGGATGTAAGCGACAAGACGTACGAGATCGGAGTCCTTGATTCTTCTAATTTTCGTCCTAATTTTCGTCCTAAGGATCATATGGACTCCATAATCGAAGACGTAGGGCCAGAAGCTCTCAATGACAAGTTCCAAGACGAAAGGACGGACTCCTCCGATGAGGATGACATACCACTGGCCGAACTGCAGAGTCGAATAAGACAAAGGGAGGAACGTTTAGCTGATAGGCTAGATGAACGTAGTGACCAGATAAAACTTGACCCCGACGACATTAAGACCGATGAGACTGTGCATGGTGACGTTGAACCACTAACAGACGAGCAACTTAGTGGGGATGATATAAAGTCAAACTCGGACCAAGACATGTCAATTGTAGAGGTCAAGGTCAAGAGGCCCAAATCAAGGAGCATAAAGGCTAAGGGTCTCTTGAAAGCACTGTATCAATATTTGTAAACTCGTATATGCCCTCTCCACGTGGATTTTAAAATCCGGACGATATTTACGTCTTTAGGTCATAATGACTGACTTAAGCGTGGGAATAGCTAGATACATGATTAAAGCATTGTTTGTAAAGAATATTTGTTTTCTTTTCCTATAAATTAAAACTGTTGGCCATGGGACGTTTAAGCCCAGCAGATATTTCCCATTGTTAATTCACAACCCTCTCTTAGACGGATATTCTACGTTTGAAGTTTACCGATGTCATGTCGAGCTGTACACGGTCAAATAACCTTATCCCCATATTTTTGCCGAGAAACGACTGTCAAATTCCCTGAAAACCACCTTAATATTACAATTACACCTTAATATTACAATTGTACACACCCTCAACACCAAAAATATTTGGGAGAAATTTCACCGAACCTTACCAAACTTTACCTATTCTACTTATCCTTTTAAATTAAACAAAATTAAACACATTGAAATGGATGATTTGCAAAATGTGCTAAAGTACATGTATTTTCCACCTGAAGAAAAGTTTTACTTACCCCATTGGTCTTTTCGTTTCATAGGGATTTTGGGTATCTTACTCATTGTCGTATGTTTAATTGGTATTAAATGTCGTAAACGAATCAAGAGTAAAATAATTGGGCTCTGGAATGCAAAGGGGGATAGTGGGGAATATAAGATGTCTGTACTGCCGACGTATGCAGCGGTCAAGACCCAAGGTGGTGACATTCCTACACTATCCACTGCACCGCCTGCAGAGACTGAACCTACTGCGACCTTGCTACCTCAACAATCTCCAGAGACGCTCAGGATGACTGCTGAACACGGGCCTATCTATCCAAACCTACCAAGATTTGAACTGATTACAAGCCGGGCCTCATCTTTAATTGGGTCAGCTCCGACATCTATTACTGAATAAGGCAAATTAGGACATCTCCGGTTTACCGGACATGGGATGTATTGGGCACGTCTCATGTAAATCAACGGCCTTATTTTTATTTGACCTGATCTGGACTTGTATCAACGACCTGGACTTTCCTAAAGAACTTTCCTTGGGTATGTGCTACCTTACCCATAGCCAATAACTTTTAAATACTTGTTACAGCAAACTACAATCATGTATAGTGAAGCAGATGAGGGAAATGGAATATGTTAAACATTCCGATGATGACGGAAGGATGAATTACCTTATACTTTTTGTGTGAATTGTGTATAATCACAACCAGAGCCGAGGAAATACCGATGATTCTGGAAGTATCAACTTTCTAGTATCACTTCGACGATGTTACCGATGACACCGACTACGACGAACCTACACCAGACCTGTGTTTCGTTTCCGATGATTCCGGAAGTGTCATGCGCTATTCGATGAATTCTCCGATAATACCGGACGCTGAACTCTATACAGACTTTTCTGTGTAAAGAGACTGTTTTGTGTAAAGAGACTCTTTTGTATATAGAGACTTTTTTGTGTAAAGAGACTCTTTTGTGTATCGAGACTGTGCTTAAAAAGTTGCAGTATATTGAGCAACTTTTTCCTGATGTGGTGGAGGTGTGTAACAAAATAGCCCTTGTTACATGTAATTATATAATCGAACACTGGTGATTGGATTTTATATTTACCTATTATTATATAATCGAACACTGGTGATTGGACTTTATATTTTACGTATCATATAACTTTGACTATACTGATTGGACGTTATATTATTCTTTGAACTATTGTGATTTGACTTTATCATTTAATTTCAGAATCAGTATAGAGTGCTTTCGTAAATTAAATACCTTTATTTAATGTATATTCCATGTAAATTGAATCACGATAATTCTGTGTCCATCAAAGACTTTATTGCTTTAAAGGAAGGTCAGAGAGAGAGAGCCAATAGCTACCATGTTTACATATTTATGGGGTGTATTGTTTTGAGGTGATGATCCTTTAATGACCGTAATTAAATCCTTGCTGGTCAATATGTCTCCAATTTGGACATTATGTTCCCGATTTGTACACAAATATCCTGAGGGGGTAAAGTTTGATATAAACTAATAATTACATACAGCATTCGGCTAATCGAAGTCAATTAGCCCTTTGATCGGCTCAGGTAGATGACAGTAATTGGTCACGATACAGTGACCCTCCCACTAGTAAATATCTGTCGTAACATTGATTGACCCTAAGTACACTGATTAAGGGCGGGTTCTTGACTGATCAGCTTGACGCCATCTTGGAGCATCATAGTAACAAGGTGGTGGCGCCCTCTTAAGGGGCTTTTTAACACCCAATGAACACTTGTATTACTTTGATAGTTGTTTTCCCCAAATAGTATAAAACTACTAACTTCTCGCAAGTTAGGTTAATTCCGACGCTCTTTCGAACTCTTAACATCTCTCTCTGACTTCCCCGAATTGGGACTGTGTATTTAGTTTGCTTTTTTGTCGAATAAAACCACTATACGATCACTTAAGACTTTTACTTAACGTGTACACTACTTACGTAAGATACGCGTGGTAGTGTTATAAGCGCATTGGTTGCTAAAATATGGGACGAAGTCGCCCAACAGAAATGGATTTAACTATTGTGAGCCTCTGAAGTAACACATTCTGGATGTTTCAAAAAATTTGTTGTAGGTCCATTTAATTTTTAAAAAACTTTTATAAAAATACGTATTGTCCGATTTCCACTACCAAACCAACAATTTAAATGGCTATAATATCTTGATGGTAAAAGGTTGATATACAAAAATGATTTATATCACTGGCGAAAATCATGTTTAGCTCATGTTTTTCTTCATCTGTTTTACACTTTATGTTTCAATAGTTTTCTTTTCTCATATACATGCATTTAGCTAGTAAAAAGCCCATGCCCTAAGTGCGCCCCTTAGCATTGAATAAAATGACAAATACAATATTTCACACATTATTAGCTTCAATTTTTTTTATCTCCTTGAGTGAATATATGTTTGTTTGTCACGTGTTGGTGGGTGTCGTTTTTTTTAAATTCATATAATATCTATTGCGCATAACACTATTCTATCAAAGATGATTTTTACCTTTTGAATACATATACAACTCAAGCTAATAAAAAATCCTACGGGTAACCGGTTTTGTTTTATAATTATCGAAAAGGATCATTGGTCAATACCTACATGAATATTTAAAATACGCTGTTCTTGTTCAAACAAAGAAAATTTTTACATGTGTGCAAGACCATATAAGAGTTCGCTGCGATAACACCAGTGTATTAAAATATACTTTATATACATTTTGGAGGAGAACTGAATGTGTTTATGTACATAAGGTACACCAAATAAATAAAAACGAATTATTCTTCCTTCTTTGGTATATAAAAAAAACAAATACGAGTTTGAAACATCGCTCTTATTTCATTTTGAATTGACACCTTCAAGTGCTTTATAACTTCGAAAAACTAATAAAATCAAGTATCATACTTTGCAAAACGTGTGAGAAAATGAGGAGCACGCATTGATTTATATAGATTTGCCAATAAGATGAGAATATATTCATTCTACAAATCAAATATCACTGCAATTATAAGAACAATTATTAAAACAAACTTGAACAAATTACAACAGATTATTAACAATTTATAACGACCTTATCATTTTTACACGCTTTTGTCATATATTTACTCATAACTTCACAAAACATGGAATTATAAAAAAATGAGAGAGAGAGAGAGAGAGAGAGAGAGAGAGAGAGAGAGAGAGAGAGTATGTGAGTCTTTAATTGTTGAGTTTTCATATCAGACAAAAATATCGAAAAAACATGACAATTCACACTAAATATTCCTTGTATTCACGGGGCTTGTGCACAGTCATATGATCTGAATCGTATATTTTTTATCGTGTGCCACATTAGACATTTGATAAGTTATAAAAACCTTAAGTATGAATTTTACAACCCGATTCCCTAGTGACAAATCATAGCTGTCTACACAAAATTCTTCCTTGTTTGATACTAAATTTAGATATTTGGACACTATATATCATTCCCACTTTTTAATTATTTATTGGTAACTGCATACTTGTAGTCTTTACGTATGTAGATTTTGCAGCATAGAATATAAGACTTGGCAGTGTATTCACAAACATGCAGTACGCGTAATGTTTAATCTTTAAATTGGCAGTGGATTTTGTTTGTAAATAAAAGACGACATTATTTTAAAGAATTTCTGATTATAAATAAATATCAGCATATAATACGAAATATTTCGAATACCAAAAAAGCAATGAAGTATGCCAAAAGAAAATTATTCATAATTCAACTAAGTTATTTTAATTATTGACCTAATGATCAAATTTAGTTTCACCGGCAGAGACAAATTTCAACTTTCCGTCTACAAAAGACTAATTACGATCAAACATAATATACAACATTAAATATGTGCATGGAAAAAGATATGTATATTTATAATTGCATGTAGCATATATTGCAGGTTGCTGGAACGACAAAAAAAATGACATAAAGACGTAATGCAATTTAGATATCTGAATATTTTTATACCCGCACTTTCTAAAGAAAGTTCGGGTATATTGTTGTTACCCTGTTCCGTCCGTCCGTCCGTCCGTCTGTCACGTTTTACTTTCTCAAACTGCTCCTACATCTTATAAACCAGCAAACTGAACTCTTGGAGTTTGATTTGGGGTATCATGTTGTTTTGTAAAAAGGTTTCAAAAATTCTCTGTTAGTCCTGGGGGTCAAATAATTGGTAAAAAATGACGTTTTTTCACAAAAAACCTTCTTCCTCGAACTCCTCCTACATTTTCAACAGTAGACAAATCATCTTTTGGAATATGTTTTAGGGTATCCTATAGATGCGCAATAAGGTTTCGGAATTTTCAATTTTGTCCTGGGGGTCATTTAATGGCTAAAAAATGACGTTTTTTTACAAAAAAACTGGTTTCAAAAACGTCATTTTTTTTTGGCAGTAGCCAAATGATCTTCTAGAATATGATTTGGGGTGTCATATTGAGGCGTGATCAGGTTCCAGAATTTTTTTTTTTTATTAAGGGGATCAGTGGGCAACAAAAAATGACGTTTTTTGGCCAAAAAAATATGATTCCCAGAACTCCTCTTACAACTTCTGGAGTAGCTACGTCATCTCTTGGGATATAATTGGGGCTGTCCTATAGATGTGCAATAAGGTTTAAAAAATTTAAATTTCATCCAGGGAGTCAAATAGTAGCAGAAAATTGACGCTTATCACTAAAAAAACAAACATTGATCCAAGAGCTCCTCTTATGATTTAATGGATAGTCAATCATATCTTGGGATATGATAGGGACTGTTCTTTAGATGTGCAGTAAAGTTTTCAAAATTTAAATTTCATCCAGGGAGTCAAAAAGAAGCAGAAAATTGACGTTTATCACTTCAAAAAAACATAGATCCTAGAACTCCTTTTATGATTTAATGGATAGACACATCATATCTTGGGATATGATAGGAACTGTTCCATAGATGTGCATTACGGTTTTGAAAAATTAAATTTAACCCTGAGGCCCATTACCTACCGGTACATACCTTTTGATGCCCTTTAAGGATCAAGAATATATATGGTTAAGGGGTGGGGATCTCAACCGTTTTCGAGATATTCGTGCACTTCCTGTTCAAGGGGGGTCATGACCATCCCCGGGGCCCATGACCTACATACCGTTTGATGCCCCTTGACACAAGGAACAAGAATATATATGGTTTAAGGGTGGGGATCTCAACTGTTTTGAAGATATTAAGGGACTTGCTGTTTGAGGGGGTCAGGACCACCCACAGGGCCCATGACCTACATAACATTTGATGCCCCTTGACATCAGAAACATGAATATATATGGTTTAGGGGTCATGATTATAACAGTTTCTGAGATATATGGTAATTTCAAATTCCTGGGGGGTGGGGATGACCCCAGGGGTCAGATCTAATAAACCCTATATATTGCCAGTAACAAAAATCAAACCAGGGTGCACAACTAGATATGCATGTGCAGGCCTATCATATCCTAGAGTTTTGTACAATTCTGTTCAGCCATCTCTGAGAAACAAGTTCAGAGCAGGAAAGAAGAAAAAGAAGATGAAGAATAATAATACATGTACCGTATTAAGAACCGTACAAAAACAATAAGTCTCCAAATTTCATTCGGGAGACTAAATAATAAAGATTAAATAGAGATAGGATCATCAAATCAATAATTTAAAGATAATTGACAATTTCTGATTCTAAGGGGGTCAGGATGACCCCTTAGGGTCATGACTTACATGCCATAATGATCTGATGCGCCTGCATGACCTAAGGAGGAATAATATCTTTGGATTAAGGTGGGGATCTCAATGGTTTTTATGATATTTAATAATTTTAGGAAGAGCACTTGGGATCATGACCTACATACCATCTTAAATGCCTTGAAGAAAGAAACAATAATATAATATGTACATGATATATGATTCAATTTAAGAACCCAGATATAGATCAATCATCTGTTTTGTAATACTTCCTATGTATATATACATGTACATGTATTAGTTTGTGTTTTGTTCTATACTATTCATGTTCATGACTGTAGTATGGCTTAGTCTTATTTTAAATTACATTAAAAAATTGTCAAATATATGACTTGGAACCCCCACTCCCAAACAAACTCAAATATAAACTGTTCTCTCCCCCCCCCCCCCTCCCTTGTCGAATGATCTATTAAAATCAAAATATAATTTGGGTGTCTAAAAACTTTTATAAACTGGTAAAAAATGTTATTCTTAAAAAAATTTATATTACACCTTGCATAATTGACAAATGATCTATTGAGATATGATCAGAGGTCATATTTCTACCTTGGGATCAATAAGTAGTATTCATTGACAAGTTAAAATTAATAACAATAAATGATTCAAATTATAAATGTTTATACTCCACATTCACCCCCCCCCCCCCCCCTTCAATCTAACCTGGTTATAAAGATTCATGCAGTCTTCTTAATACATTCTTACATGTGTACAGTAGCAAATTTTAAATCATTTCTTGATTGCTTTTTCTCTCGTGATTCACATTAACATTTTGGAAATTGCTTAATTCAATTTTTAAGATTTATAAACAAAATGTTATATGCATCACTTCCATGTGTATTCGCCTATTTGGGGCAATTGTAAAGTCTCCTAAACAAAGCAGTGACATCATTAGGCTAGGATTTACCCACATGGATCGAACACTACTGTATAACATATGAATAAGATAAAATACATTATTATTCCTAGTTCTAAAATGTCAGGGTGTCTCCAAGGGGGCATAATCTACATACAATTTTACGCGCAATGACACAAAGAGCAAAAATAAATTATATGGTTTAGGGATGAGAATCTCAGATCTCAGAAGTTAACAAAATATACAGTGTATCATATCATTTCCTATTTCATAAAGGTGGGGGGGGGGGGTTGTTAATGACAACACCTGGGGGTCATTAATGTACTTTACACCATTTGATGCATCATAATGACATTAGAAGATATTTTGTATTTTCCTGTTTCGTGGGGTCAGAACAGTCCCATAAGGTCATGACCTACATTGTATTTGATGCATTATAATACATTAAGAAAGAAATACTCCTTCCTTCCTATTATAACTCATGTAAAAATAATAAGTGTCTACACCTACTTACATGTAATACACAAATTTAATAAGAAATTGTTTATACAGGGTCAATATGGGGTCAACTCAATAGTGCATGCAGTCTGACAAATGAAAAAAATAACTTTTGCAACTAAAATGACAGAAACTTTACAAATGCGATAGGATAGGTAACGATGATAAGCTTATTTAAATATCAAAAGATGATGATACAGTATGCTGTCAAAGGGAGATCACATTTAGTGAAAGTAGAACTTATATATATGTATGCTGGCATTGCTGGCATCTCATTATATTGTGCTACTGCTACTACATGTATTATGCTTACCTAAATTGGTCAACATCATAATGATAAACCAATTAAAACACAATAATGAATTCCTTTAGCTGATCTTAATTAATCCTTTTCTGCATACGGAAAACACAGACATGCATGTATGGGTGTTGCTAAAACGCGGAACGGAAAACGGAACGGAATGGAAAATGTCATCACGTTAATCGCTTAAAAAGGGTATAGACTGGCCAGAAACGATTTACTTTGAATTTTTTATTTATATCTAATGAATGATTATCAACATGTTGTTATCTTATTAATATTCATATGAATGTCTATCAATTATAGCATTGTATTCATTCGGCTTTAGTTGAGTACGGAAACGGAAAAATCAAATGTATACGAATTGTGAAACATTAACATGATTAAACGAGCAAATTAGCTATAACTTTTTACTTATTTTTCTTATATGGTATTGCTGGCATATCAGCGTAACGTACGCAGTTAGTGAAAGCGTTTTATGCGTGTTTTGAGTATTTTTATATTTCAAATGTGATGTACATGTATATACTTACATCAAAATTGAATTTTCGGTGTTCTAGACGATCTTTTATCATACAGACGATACAGTATCATTGAGATGGAAGAAAAAAAACCCGTAGGACTGACGACATTAAAATTAAAATACAGTAAACATTAAAATACTAGTACCCGGTAATTTGTGAAACTAGTAATTTGAGAAACTAGTATTTTTAGCAATGCAATTTTGTTTACGTTTGCATTACTAAGCAGTTGTTTATTCCTATGATCCGAATAGAGAGCTCTAGACGTTGCCTGGTTTGATTTTCCGATTATATATTGGGACTATAGTCTGTCGATCCCAAAATATTCATGCAGCACATTTGGACGATTTATAATGGAAAATATTGACATCTTTTCTCCATTTGGAAGTCACTCAGAAGACCTTGCACAATTTTTCAACACTATCATCCGGGTCTGTTGAAATGCAAAACCCCATAGACTTCTTTATTTTTAGCCGTGTATTTATACCAGCTGATAAGCTAGAGAGGACGTTTTAAAGAAAGAATAATGAGAATGTTTAATGCTTTTAAAAGAGAATTGCTTGAACCCTGAGGTATATATAAATATACACCAAAAAGTGAATCGAGGATATTTTGGGACAGAATATAGTGGTCAATGCATGTACTGTTAATTTTGAGGAGATAAATATTCTTGAATAAATAATCTAATATTGCTAATCTTTCAAACAAAATTAAAAAGGTACATTAAGTATATCGTTTTAGCATGATTAACAAATCTACGAGGTAAATAACATTAGATAAGATTTTCCGTTTTCCCTTCCGTTCCGCTTTCCGTTCCGTTTTCCGTTCCGCGTTTTAGCAACACCCATGTAATCGAAGAGCTGGGTAAAACTAGTACCCGCTAATGAGACATGCAGACCTGTGTTGTGTACGTAACTTGAGACAAAGATCATTCATTTGTAACATGCATGTATTTTTATGACCTATTCTTCAAATCCACTTGCACTATTTTATAAGGTAAATAACAGCTTTAAGGTTGTGCAGGACACCTGCATATTGTGATTTACTTTCTGTATACTTTCTATTGAGATAAACAATAAAGTATATTAAATATTGATTAAATATTTACCCCCCAAATAATGTTACCTAACATTGAAGCGCAATGGGTTTGAGCGTTTGTCTGTAAGAGCATTGGGGTCCAAGGTGTATTTTTGGTAATTTTACAATTGATATAAATGAATTTTCATGGGGGGGTGGGGGGGGGGGGTTTGGACCCCTCACTCCCACCCCTTCTCTAAATCTGTGCACACGATGATGTTCATATAGGCACACAGAAGCAAATCTAAAACCGGCAACCGCCACGGGGAGGGGGCATAATTTAATTTTTAATTTTGTTTGTAATATTTATTTAGACCATTATACTTTCTATGACATAAAATGTTAAGATTATTGATTAACTGAAAATTCACTGCAAACAGTTCTACCCCAAATTGCATATAAAGTGCTGCTCATGTCATGATGTGTATTATCATATGGGAAGGGATCTCATCCTTCAGTTATGAAAATTATAAATTTTAATTGTATTACCGGAGCTTGCATATAGCCTTCATTTTTAATTAAACTGTATGGAACGCCATAGCTGCCTTATGTGCCTATTTCATGTGAAGATGGTGCTTTATTATATTATGCTGTGGTTATATCATGTGAAGATGGTGCTTTATTATATGAAGGTGGTGCTTTATTATATGAAGATGGTGCTTTATTATATGAAGGTGGTGCTTTATTATATGAAGCTGGTGCTTTATTTTATGAAGGTGGAGCTTTATTATATGAAGATGGTGCTTTATTATATGAAGATGCTTTTTTATGTGAAGGTGCTTTTTTATGTGAAGATGGTGCTTTATTATATGATGGTGCTTTTTTATATGATGGTGCTTTTTAATGTGAAGGTGATCACTCGGAACCCCTCTTATTTTTTAAAACTGAGTTAACCATTTATGTATTTTATCTCGAAATATTGAAAGTAAAACAAAAAATTGATGCGATCAAAATCCATTTGATACACTATTGCTAGTTCCTCTTTTTTCTAGCACAATTAGTATATAAGCTATCGAGGAGATCTAGCTGTGTACGACTTTACCCCAACCGAACTTACATCTAGTTTAAAGCGACAACTATATAATAACGGAATATTACAAGAATTAAAGCCTATAGTAACGTTATCCTGAAAAGCAGAAAATTGAATTTACTAATTATTTGTGTTTAAGCGAAGGTTATGCCCTAGCAATCTGATTAAAATAAGATCTTTGATCCGCTTTTAATTGGGAGTTGATTTTAATCAACTCTCTTATGCAGTTACTCAGACAAACCGAACGTGAAACAGTGTTTGGACCTCATCACAAATCATCGCTGCTGACAAGACTTAGTTCTTGAACATAATTGATAGATTCGATGTAATGTATGCTACAGCATTGTTTTTCAAGGAAACTTATTTATAAATACCTTGAAAATAGTCAGATTTTAAATGGTACGAACAATTTAGATATTTTTTGTAGTCGTATGTATTCCTACGCCAGAGTTCAATATAGACTCGTTCAATTCGACGCTCGGCTGTCTCCGTAAATCGCCGACAAGCAGAGAGTCTCCCTTAATTGCTTGTCGGGGATTTACGGTGTCAGCCGAGCGTTTGGTTGAACGAGACTATAAAGTTCAATATTGCTTGGATCCATACAATTTTCGAGAAATATTTCTATTACTGATACATAGTTTGATTGAATTAATTTTATCTTTAAATATTATTTAAGATGATTCATATGGGGGTTTCTCGACATTCTTGTCGAAAAAGTCCAAGGAAAGGTCTACTATACTATAAGATAGCTCAAAGAAAGCCCTTTTATAAGTGGTAAAGGCAAAAGTAAAATGTCAAGAAATACTGACAAAATATTGTATTATTCAATTAATCATATTTGTCAATTCAGTTGAGATTAAGTCGTACAGTTCATCTCGTAACATAGATACTTATTATGCTAAAAAGAAGAAACTAGCAATTGTGTATTAAATGGATTTTATCTGTATCAATTTTGTTCTAGTTTCAAAAGTTCGAGATAATAAATGTTTAACTCAGTCTTCAAAAATAAAGTTCCGAGTGACCATCTTCACATTAAAAAGCACCATCACATAAAAAAGCACCATCTTCATATAATAAAGCACCATCTTCATATAATAAAGCACCACTTTCATATAATAAGGCACCATCTTCATATAATAAAGCACCATCTTCATATAATAAAGCACCATCTTCATATAATAAAGCACCCCTTCATATAATAAAGCACCATCTTCATATAATAAAGCACCACCTTCATATAATAAAGCACCATCTTCATATAATAAAGCACCATCTTCATATAATAAAGCACCATCTTCATATAATAAAGCACCACCTTCATATAATAAGGTACCATCTTCATATAATAAAGCACCATCTTCATATAATAAAGCACCATCTTCATATAATAAAGCACCATCTTCACACGAAATAACCACAGCATAATATAATAAAGCACCATCTACATATAAAATAGCCACATAAGGCAGCTATGGCGTTCCATAAAACTGGTACAAAACAGTGTTACTAGGGGCAAACACATGGTGCGGGTATTACTGTCTAATGACAGCATCTAGTTTTTTATTGCAGACTCTTAAGGTTTACAACGCGTATCTTGGTTTCTTAAGCGCACTTTAAATTGTTTACTATCTTTTAATGCCATATATAAAAGCATATTGATTCCAAAAATATCATTGCTTCCAATTATCTGTCCTTGAAGCGGACGTGATATTGAATGCAAAATCTATGAAATCAAGATAGGATGATATTTTTATGTTTGTCGTAACTCATTCTAGTTAAATATTCGCAGAAAAAGAAACTTCTTTTCAAATCAACTGTGTTTCGACATTTTCTTAAATACAATGTATCGGGCATGAATTTTAACATTATGACTATGACGATTAGATTTCATGAAAAATCAGTCGGTTTCATCGTTTTGGTATTTTTTGTGTGCTGCAATAGTTTGACGCATGGCCAAGCTTCCAAAGTGGGGATAGCTTTAACACAATTTGAAAATGTAAGTATTTATTCACATATCCTAAAATCTTAGAATAAGTGGAAGCTCATAAAATAGATTTTTATTTAAAGTTACTGCTGGGATTTATTAAATGTCTTATTTTCAAAACGCGGTTTTATAAGATATATCTTTAATTTATCAATAAGATTTCAGCGTAATTATTCTTAAAAATCTTTAGTGTTTATTTACACTTACATTATTGAATACGTTATTGATTGCTTGAAAGTTTACAAACGAGAGATATACATATAAGTTGTAGAACTTGTTTATCAATCGTTGTAAAATAAATAAAAGTTCCGTTTTTCAGTTCAGAAAGTTTTGATTTTTTAATATTTTTTATAAAGGAAACCTGCATGTTTTCACTTCGGATTTAGTAATTTACAGTGATTGAAAACACAATGCTTATAGTTAACAAAATTTATCAAGTTAATTTATGTGCTAGTTATCATAATATAAATTTTAAAGAAAGAGTCGGTGGATATTGATATCTACATATAAAAGTTAAATAGATTTAAAAGCAACCGTGCTTTCCAACTGTCCGTTTAGTTCCTTCGTTGCAGACGTACATTTAACGGTGGTCAGGCCGTCAATAGACGTTCAGACGTTATTAATAACGGCCTGGCGCATGCGAGACATCGGCAACGAACCCGACGTTCAAAACATGTTACACTTTTAAATCAAAGTACTGAAGTACTGATATGAGTTGATTTTATCGATTATCATTTATTTTAAAATCAACTTATCTTGCATGGCAATTAGTTTCTAGTCTGGATTTAAATTACGCACTTTTTTATTATACGAATTTTAGACTTTTCCGACAAGAATTTTGAGAAACCCCATATGAATCATGTTGTGTAATATTTAAATATAGATTTCAAACTATGAATAAGTAATCGAAGCAATTCTAAAAATTGTATGGATCCAAGCACTGTTGATATCGAACTCTAGTCTCGTTCAACCAGACGCTCGGTTGTCTCCGTTAAATAAATCTCCGACAAGCAAGAGAGCCTCTTCGAATTTTTGTGACCGACTCAGGGAACAGTTGAATATAAAAGGAAGAGCTAAACGCGCACTCTTCAGGACCAGGAAGTATGGAGTTATTGCCCTTGAATTAACATTACTAGAGTTATAGTTCTTGCCCCCAAACAATATGCTTAGTTGCATAAAATAACAGGGTTTATTCCTATTTGATAAACCTAATTATATACATGTAATAATATAATAATTTAAATAGTTACAACAATACAACAACACAAGATATAATGATCATAACAAATACAATAGCAATAAATCATCCAACATTACAAACGTAGTTTGTTGTTTTAAATGTATCTAAACGAGCTATTTAAAATAGAAAAGAAGCAAATCTGGAATTGAATTGGACGTGCGTAAATAGAACATTCCTGTGTTGATTTAAAAAAAAAGTAAGTTCCAGCTTAAATGCATTCTCGGACCCATTTCAAAGCATAAATAATTAATCAAGAGCCAGCTTTTTATTTAGTCCGGCATTTTAAATTTTTTTATCGAATTGTTATCCTAATTGAAAAAAAATCTTCTAAAATTGTATGGGATGTTTTATTGTATTTCCAAGCAAATGGATAGTTATTTAATAAAAATAATTGTACTGGTTATAAAAACATACTTTAAATACCAAATATTTCAGTTTTCATGTCAATACAATTTCTTAGGAAACACAGGGAACTGACAATGAGGTCACCACTCCAACGAACGTTTCTGTTGAATTGGAGGATTCCACCACCGAGGATACACAAACGTCTCTTGAAAGTTCAACAGTTGAAACAGATCCAGATGATAAGAATACCAATCCAATGAACGTTTCTGTTGAATGGAAAAGTTCTACCACCATGGAATCAAATACATCTCGTGATAGCACAACAGTTGATGACGAAATAGACACAAATAATGAGGTCACCACTCCAATGAACGTATCTGTTGAAACGGAAAATTCTGCAGATGGTTCACATACTTCTCAAGAAAGCTCAACAGTTGCAATTGATGTTGCAACAGTAACAGAATCGATTTTTGAAAAAAGCACAACTAAGAGTTCCACAATCCGCCTATCTTCCGAAATACAACCGACAGATGAAGTTACCAGCACCATGAACGTTTCCATGGAAACGGAATATGCTACAACATCTGATTGGGAAACATCTTATGGAAGCCAATCTGAAGGCACTGAGATAGTGGGGACAACAATAGCAGACAACAATGATAACAGTTTCTCTGTTTCAACGATCTCACTATCCACCACAACGACAGAACTTATGGTCACTGCTAACAGCTCTAGTAAGTATAATTGCGTTTAATCGAAGCATTAAAAGTAATAACAAAACAGGCGTTTCTCATGATTGACAAACAAAGCTACATATTTTGACATAGTTTGAACATTTCCAATTAAAAAATAATATTAGAACATTGTGTTATGCAAAGATGATTTTTCAATTAATGTCTGCACACAATATATTTATAGATCTAATGACTGCAAATAAAAGAATATATTCCCCCTAGTGATTTCTTGACTTTGACTATGACACAAGTGTCTCGACTGTGTCGTTATCATTAACTTGCATACATTTAAAAAGTAGCTCATCGCTGAGAATACTTATTTGACTGTGCTTTTCATTGGTTGATTGTTTTATCGTTACCTTCCCTCCATACATACAGGATGCCCTGTCGTGATCCTGTCACCAGGGTTTGTTTCAACAGATTTTGGCACATCTGCACAATTCAGAGCCATTGTAGAGTCGTACCATGATCCAGCTCTGGAATCTAGGTGGTTAAGACTGCGGTCCAGTGTTACCGAAACCATCGACATCAACCATCCGAAATACTCCGGAAGTAAAAACCTTCCCTCTCCAGAGCTACTGATTAATAATGTCACATTCGAAGATGAGATCAACTACCAGCTTCAAGTTCGAATTGTTGGTGGATGGTGCTTCGGGAATACCGTATCGTTGGACGTCAGAGGAAGTATGAATATTTTTATTGCCTAGCTGTTTAAACAATGTACTTATGACATATAGATATTTTGAAATCAATGCCACAATTAACAATCATTATGAAATTGCTCTTTTCAACCTATTGAAATGCAGACCACGATACAGACATTTAAGATAATGAGGATGATTATATTGTTTGAACACTCATATTTTCATTATATTTTTTTTTCAAGTAAAGAAAACAACTTACCTGCGTTTTAGGCTGTAATTGTGCATTTGCACACTGTTTTAAGTTGATGGTCGCGGTGATAAATATTTGTGATGTACAGATACTTTAGAACGCCACAAATATTTTCAAAAAAGCTAAATAAAGCGTCTGTTATGTTACATATTGATGCCTTAACCGTTCAAGTTCCCTCTCCAACGTTAAGCAAAGAAAAGTGCAGTGTGACTGAAATGCAAACAACATTAAGATTTAACGGCGTTGATATGCTACTTAACGGAATCCCATTGAGCTCATTTTCGTAGGTTATTTTTTTCGCGAATAGACGCGAAAACTTTCCGAATTAACGCCCTATTTTCGCGAATAAACGAAAAACTTTCGCGAATAAACGCGTTCACGTTCACGAATAAACGGGTATTTTTCGCAAATAAACACAAAACGTAAATATAAATATATTATTGTCATTTCATACAAGAACCCCCATGAGGAACAAGACTGAAAACAACATATATAATTTAAAATAAA
Organism: Magallana gigas; assembly: GCF_963853765.1. Lineage (NCBI taxonomy): Eukaryota > Metazoa > Mollusca > Bivalvia > Ostreida > Ostreidae > Magallana > Magallana gigas. The sequence continues at coordinate 28,268,572 of NC_088857.1, read as the reverse complement.
ACAAAATGATGTAAACCGATCAGATTAAACTTCATACAAACTAATATAAACTCAAACGAAGGAAATCTTAAATATCTCAGTAATGATTTCAAAGGACATAATGCATCGCGCTTCTCACATTCTCACATGGGCGCTGTATTATGGAAAAGAAGGCGTCAAAATATTGTAACAATTTTAATTTGAAAAAAAAAGTTTTATTAAATATCATTGTAGAATTGAAAGGATATCATTGTGTAAAACGTTATAATATATGTTTTATCGCCAAGACCTAAATTAACGTTAAGTTCAATCTCATCTTCGCTAGCCAAGGGTTTTCGGTCCACTTTGCTCCCCATAAACCCTTGGCGGATTTCATTACGAAAACTCGGTGACAAGCTCCGTTTTATGATTGGCTGCAGCTGCGAGTAGCTGACCCAATCGCAGTGCTTGTAAATATAAACTTTAAAAGAAAACACATGTGTGATCTTTGGTAACACATTCGGTGCTTTTTAACAAGTTGAGGCACAAGTTCTCGAGTACAGTGCCTCGATGGTCTAACCAGATCGCTTTAAAAACCTATATATTTTACTGGGATTATGCATAGTTCTGCAAACTTGTCAAGGCTCGCGTGATAGCATGGGAAGTAAACATGGCGAATGTAGAAGTTGCCTATCCCGTTAGTATATTCGTCCCTGCCTATGGTTATTGCTTTTAAAGGTTCAATGAGATCTGTTTTATTTTATTTGTTTGGTTCGCATTATTCACGACAACGATACCTGGTTTTATGGCATGAAAGCTTTCATATAAATCGGCGACTTTTTCATTCCCGGTACAGATCCTTACAAAACACTATGAATAAAACATTCCGTGCTTTCCCACGGTTATAACTTAATTCGTATTTAATAGCATCGTTAATTATGTTCCGATATTCGGTAGTCAACATGTTTTCAAGTTGTATTAATGCCGTAGTGTATATAAAACCCGTTGTTTAATTCAATTAAAATGTAAATATGCAAGGGGCGCAACTCAAGTTGCTCGCTAGATAGCGCCACCACATCACCGAGTTTTCGTAATGAAATCCGCCAAGGGTTTATGGGGAGCAAAGTGGACCGAAAACCCTTGGCTAGCGAAGATGGTTCAATCTATACATTTTTAAAGATTAATTAAGGTTTCCGACGATTAAATTTATATCAATTTTATAAGAATAAGATAATCAATGAATGTCTGTTAGAACACAGGGTCGGCGAACAAATAAAATTATGCTCTAACTCATATTCTATTTAGAACATCTAACATCAACAAGAGGCCCACGGGCCACATCGCTCACCTGAGGAACAATAGGTATGATAAAGTCAGCTTAATGGAGTCATAATACAAACAATCTGGACAATGTACAATAATACATGTAGATCCTGTATTTTCCCCCTTGGAACTCGGATAGCCCTGATTGCTGCCAATATTTACAAGAGCAGACTTTAATCACCGCTCCTGCACATATATAGGAACTCAAAGTTACGCAGGCAGGGATGACCGCACACCTACGCAACTCACAGGTACCAACGTTAACGCAAGCAGAGATAACACAAGCAGGGATGACCGCACACTTGCGCTAGAAAGGCCAGAACACCAGAAGGGATAACCATACACTAGTGCTCCGCCGCAACCACCACTAAGACAAGCAGGTATGACCGCAAACATGTATTATTCCGATAAATGGCAGGAAGGACCGCACACTCTGTATCGTAGGTTAGAAAAACACGAAAATTAGATAGAGCAGGGATGTCCACACCCTCAATCTCTCCGTACCTGTTCAAGTTTAACCCCAAACAGTCGCTCGTCGAAATGCTATATACACTGTCCCTATATATGTGCCGGCCTAAAATAATTCATAGTATATAGAAAATTGGAAATCAAAAATAAACAAACTAATCCGGCCTAACCCAAAACTACTTATGCAGAACAACTTATATACATTGAATATTTATTATTGTATAAAAATAATCATCACAATAATTGGTTAACAGTGGATGCATTAATTAAAATAATCAAGAATCAATAAATCAAGGGCAATAACTCAAAACAGTAATACAAAAAGATTCTAATGAAAAAATAGCTGCCTGCTTCAATTTTATAGTCATATCACATGTTGAGTATTGCAGTTCTCAAAAAGATTCTTTACAATTGTTTATATATGTGATATTTAGCTACATCAAACTCTGAACCTTCTTGTGAGGCCGAAGAATTGTCCTGGAGCCAAAGTCTTAACAATTATAAAGAATCATCTTGCTGATTAGTTTCTAAGAAGAAGATTTTTAAAGATTTACTCTATATATATTCCTATGTAAAACTTTAACACCCCCCCCCCCCCTATGTGGCCTCACCCTACCCCCAAGGGTCATGATTTTCACAACTTTGAATCTACACTACCTGAGGATACTTCCCACAAGCTTCAGCTTTCCTGGCTGATTAGTTTCTGAGAAGAAGATTTTTAAATATTTACTCTATATATTCCTATGTAAAACTTCGACCCCCCCCCCATTGTGCCCTACCCTACCCCCAGGGATCATGATTTTCATAACTTTGAATCTACATTACATTAGGATGCTTCCACACAAGTTTCAGCTTTCCTGGCTGATTAATTTCTGAGAAGAATATTTTTAAAGATTTACTCTATATATTCCTATGTAAAATTTTAACACCCCCCCCCCCCCAATGTGGCCTCACCCTACCCCCAGGGATCATGATTTTCACAACTATGAATCTACACTACCTGAGGATGCTTCCACACAAGTTTCAGCTTTCCTGGCTGATTAGTTTCTGAGGAGAAGATTTTTAAAGATTTACTCTATATATTCCTATGTAAAACTTCGACCCCCCATTGTGGCCCCACCCTACCCCCAGGGGTCATGATTTTCACAACTTTGAATCTACACTACCTGAGGATGCTTCCACACAAGTTTCAGCTTTGCTAGCTGATTAGTTTCTGAGAAGAAGATTTTTAAAGATTTACTCTATATATTCCTATGTAAAACTTCGACCCCCCATTGTGGCATCACCCTACCCCCGGGGGTCATGAATTTCACAACTTTGAATCTACACTACCTGAGGATGCTTCCACACAAGTTTCAGCTTTCCTGGCTGTTTAGTTTCTGAGAAGAGGATTTTTAAAGATTTACTCTATATATTCCTATGTAAAACTTCGAGACCCCATTGTGGCCTCACCCTACCCCCAGGGGTCATGAATTTCACAACTTTGAATCTACACTACCTGAGGATGCTTCCACACAAGTTTCAGCTTTCCTGGCTTTCTGGTTCTTGAAAAGAAGATTTTTGAAAATTTCTCGAAATTTTTCATTAATTTCTAATTATCTCCCCTTGAAAACGGGTGTGGCCCTTAATTTTCACAACTTTGAATCCCACTTGCCTAAGGATGATTTATGCCAAGTTTGGTTGAAATTGGCCTAGTAGTTCTTGAGAAGATGTTGAAAATTTGAAAAGTTTACGGACAGACGGACGGACGGACAGACGGACGACAGACAAAATGTGATCAGAATAGCTCACTTGAGCTTTCAGCTCAGGTGAGCTAAAAATGGTATAAAGTTTAAGCAGATTTATAATGTGTTTGTTTTTAATCGTTGTTTTTCATAAGGGTTCTTGTAAAAATGCGACTACATTTATATATAATTGTTTCGCGTTTATTCGCGAAAGTTCAGTTTATATCGCATAAGTGTCGCGTTTATAAGCGAAGGTTTCGCATTAATTCCCGAAAGTTACGTCTTCATTCGCGAAAAGTTCGCGTTTATTCGCAATAGTTATGGTTTTATTCGCGGGCGTTTCGCATTTTTCTCGTTATATCGCGAAATTTTCCGGTTTATTCGCAAAAAAAAAAATGTCCTACCAATGTGAGCTCAATAGCTTTCGTAGTACCTAAAAATCGCGTTTATGGAGTTACAAAATTAAGATTATAACAGATATGCAAAAGGATTACTTTAAATAAACAGAACAATTTTTTTCTAAATGAACGTCTACATGTTCTAATGTCTATGTACATCTAACGCTCGATGAACAGCGAGTACGACTGAATGCACTATGAACGGTGAATGAGCACTGACCGCAGGGTGAACGGAAAGCGTTAAACGGTGAATAATATCGCACGATAAACGTACGATATGAACATACATAAGGAAACATAGAACGTTTCAACTACAACTAACATCAATTAAACTTTATTTCTAAATGTATATGGCTCCGAGAGGGAAAAAAGGGTTGCAAACGATTTCACCTTTTACATAAACTACATATTGTACATGTACTAGCAAAATTGTAAATGTACATTTATATCATGTACGATTTCACTTCGAATTAAAATATTAAATGTAGTTTTTGCTAAACAATCATATAATTAGATATAATTAAAAATATATGAGCATATGTGCCATTGTTTTAATTGTTGTACTTGGTATGACAAGTTTTGCAGTTTTACGATCCGTGCAATGCTACAAAGGAGTGTGACCAACGCAAAGACTTGGTTTGTTCATCAGTACACAATAGCTGCATGTGTCACAGTAACTATTACCACCGAAATCGAACTTGTTATCTTAGTAAGTAACATTTAATATATGGTTTTGTGTCATTAAACTTTTGATTTGAACAATTTTAATATCCTATTAAGTAAGTATACTACAATAAGTGAGACTCATATCAGATTAAAATACTTCGTGAAAAGGGGATGTATAAATAATACTGAACATCTAATATCCATCAATATACATAAAAAAGACGTTCTGTTGATTTTATGAAGTCAATAGTTACTAAATTGCTTACGACTTATAAATGGCTTCAAACAGTTTCATTATATAAAGCAAGTTTTATTCTGAAGATTAAAAAAGTATATGCATATGACTTTCATAAACAAATTTAATAAGCTTTTGTGTTTCCAGATCGTGGAATTCATTTGAGCACGTGTATCACAAAACAATGTACAATACTACCATGATGCCATGCACTTTTAAAAAAAAAAATAACAACTCCTTTTTTTATAAAGTATCGAACATTCAATTTGACAGCGTGTACAATTTTGTTTATTCCAGGGTCCAACTTAAGAGCGGTGTACTCTAATTCGCAAATAACAACTTTTAATATAACAGTGTGGTGGAATCATCCGTATCAGGACGCAGACCTTGTGCAATCATACAACGTTTCACTCCGAGAGAGCTCTAACTCGTACAGCTATAAAGCGTCCGTGGAATTACAAACCAATTACACATTCGAGTCCTCTTTTCCCCCCACTTTTTTGTACTTTTTCGAAATCACTTCCAATGTTTTGCTAAGCGACCCCGAGGAGACGTTTACCGTGAAAACTAACACTATCAATTTAGTTGTTGGTAAGAAATCTATTAAATATTGCTGTTGGGGTTTTTTTTTTAGTTTAGATTATGATTCACGGCGTATAAATGTATGTTTAGTATTAATTTTTTATAATTCATAACTCTACATAAAATAGCAGTTTTCAAAATGAATTAAGTTTCAACTTTGTTATTTAATTTATATATGTCATAATAATTTCTTCATTTATTATAGATCCAAATCCACCAGGGCCAATTGACACAAATGCCAGCAATTTTCATCCACAGACGCTTTATTTAAAGTGGGCAGGATCGGAAAACAGCCCTTATGTAAATATGTATCAAGTTACAATAGACAGGTACACGAGATTATCATCATCGATTTCATTAACCTGGCACAGTGATCTGGAACCAGGCAGGAATTTTACGGTACACATATATGCAATATGCTGGTACTATAACAGTTATAGAAGATGGAGTCCTGTATACAATGGCGTAATCCAGACCCTGCGTAAGTAATTCGTTTCAACAAATTTTTGAAATAATATTAATTTTTCTCCTATAAAATTTCACAAAATCAGCTGGTTTGTATAGATATAACTGCATGTCAATAAAGCAGTACTACTTTTTATTGTGCAGGGGTCCCTAAAGTTACCCTCCCTCGCTCGTCATATACCATACCGTTTCTATCAAACTTTGAAATGGTGGCATCAGTTCTAAACGTCTCCGATTTTCCTCCCACGACGTCTACGAAATGGAAAAGAAACGGTCAAGATATCAATATTACTGATACCAGGTACAACGGAAGTACAGAGGATTTATTTTATCCAACTTTGGTCATCAACAATGTGGATTTTGACAATGATCATGGAGCATACTACCGTTGTGTAGCAACCAATTCAGAGGGATCGTGGACTAGCGGCAGTACAATGTTGTATATAGAAGGCAGTATGTATAGAATAGCACATTTGAGTTTACTAGATTTTTAAAGCGTCTAAAAATTGCATTTGTTTTTGTATTTTGGGCAAGTGCTAGTATCACACAATATTTTTATCGATATCATTAATGTATATTCTATGCTTCAACAGGCCTCAACTTTCTAGAAAATTGTACACGGCATGCAGAATGTATATCCGGAAAATATTTGACGTGTCAGCAAGACAAATGTCTTTGTGATTGGGGATATTACCATAAAAACCGTACATGTTATTCAAGTACGTTTATTGATTTTTATTTGGTCTACATGTGTACTACAATGCCTTTCTTATATAAATGAACCTCGGAGTATGTTTTTGCTGCGTAAATGTTATTTTAAAAATATCAAGAGTTAAAATTCATTTGATGTTTACTAAAAAATTTTGAACTACCAGAAAGCAAACACCAATCCAATCAATATTTTTTGTTAAAATTACAAAAACTAATTTAATATACCAATATTTTTTTTATTCTCTTTACACTTCAAAATCACAGATCATTTGTTGCAAATAAACAAACTGGAAATCGGCAAAGATACGTGCGAAGTAGTTCTAAGATGGAGTCATCCAACTGTCGACTCTCACCTCATCACTGATTACATTGTTTGGATATACTCAATGCACAACAATTTTTGGTTCTTTGACAAAATGGTCTCCTTAGGGATTGAAACTGAATATACTACAAGTTGTTCTTTACACCCAGGACGTCTCTACGCATTTTATATTTATCAAAATGTATCACTTACTGATCCAGATGAAACAATTTTGCTTTATTCTACTGGACGTTCAATAATCACAGGTATGGGTTGGTTTTTTTCGGTTTCATATACTAGGTTTTCAATATCAGATATAAGTCTTATTAGTACACTAATCACACACTTTGTTTATGTAAAACTAATACCTGAACTCTCGAACTCTCTCTCTCTCTCTCTCTCCCTCTCTCTCTCTCTTTTCAATATACAATATTTTCGATATTAACAGAGCCACTTCCACCCGGAAAACTTGATCGGAAGATGAGTAATTTTTCTGCGAACCATTTGTTTCTAAAATGGAATCCGCCGGGTGGTAATACTACACTGAATCACTACAGAGTAGTGATTAATGGGTATCAGCAACAGACGTTTGGAAGTGTCCCAGAGATCTACTGGAATAAAAAGCTAACTCCCGGAACAATTTATAATATAACAATTGTTGCGGTGAGTTATGGGGATTTAATAAGTGGTCCTTGGTATGGATCAGCAGAAAGTAAAGCCTTTGTCGATTGGATAGAAACAGATACAGGTAAAAGTTTGTTTATCAGACATAAATTTGTTCAGGGAAAATATTAAATTTAAAATGTAACGCTGCTATTTCAATAAATATTGTTTTTTATTTTGTTATACGATTCCCTGATCTATTCTCTTGTACTGATATAGTAAATTACTGTTTTCAATCATTGGAACTTTAATCGTAGGTAATGAGGAGGGTTACTCTTATTTGCCTTTTGGGGAACGAGATGAGGTACTCAGAGGAGATGACGTCACAAGTGCACTTCTGAAATCCCCAACTACTGTACATGCAGGGGATAGCTCACAAGGAGGGTTTACCTTTGTTCTGGTTAATTTTCTTTTTAAAAGATAATACAAGACAGACCTTGTTCATTTAACCCTGAAGTAACTATTAATCTCTTTCTATGTAAGCATAAACACATAACATTTGCATGATGCTGGCGCATATTCTCGGTTTTTTACCTCCATAAATCGTTTTACATTTTGTGGATACATTAATCTTAACAAATCAAGAAAATGTCAATACGCTGTTTAAGTGGTATTTTCCTTTTATATTGCGGTAATTAAATAACAAAACAACAACCAAAAAACAGAAAGTGTGTCTCGCTACATTGCGAAACTTTAATTACTAATCAGCATGCATAGAAGTATGTCTCTGTATTTCTTGTTTAAGAAATTTTATATTATTTGTAATATTTCATTTTGGAAAATCTTAATCACATTACAAAATGTAAATTTAGATAGCTTTTGCAAAATTTAACAAATCTATGATTAAAATGTAGTTCATTGATTGTTTTAGTAAAAACTTTTTTTTTGCATTATAAGTAAACAAGATGCTTAAAAGTGTAGATAATTCGTTCATTGTTACACTATATTAAATCAAATGAATATTGAATGTTTTATAATTACCAATATTAGGTGTTATATTATATCTCGTCTGACATACCTGTAACTAATGATACAGGTAGGATACTGGTATATCGAGATGTAATCTAACGTACCATCTGTGATTATAATGCGTTTAATTTCACGTGAGTGTTCAATGTTTTCAAATCATATACACATTACTACATTATAATCCATTTCTTTGAAGATCGGATCAAATGGCGTGATTGGTCTTGGAGAAAAGTTCAACAGCATTACAATACATGATATTGGTACAGACACACTGAAAAGTAGACGCATTATTTGTCCATTTTGGGTAGATCTGTTGACAGTTGACTCCATAGGCAACATTTACTACCAGACATATCAAAGGTTTGATGTACTTAGTCTTCATACATGTCCTAAAATATTCCTTACAAACAACATTTTAACCCTTTTTTGCACAGGCATTCAATGTATTTCTTGTTAAATATTTTTAAGGTGTTGAAATCGGTTTCAGTTTTGAACAGGACAAATAAAACAAATTGCATTTATATCTATTTTAAATAAAATGTTTATCCTTATGAAGGGGAATTGATGCCGAAAACGACTTATTTTTGAGAAAAGCAAACACAATAGTACGCTTACAGTTTGCCGACTTCCCCGAGTTCGCGGCTTCGTGGATTGTCAAGGTTACATGGGAAAACATGACCGTATTTGGTGATAAGAGTAAGGTAAGATCTATTTTTAAAATAGTATTAAAAATAATACGATACATTATAAAACAAATTAATCCAAATCTTATATTGTACACAGTATACAGCTAAAGTTTACACATATGTAATTAATATAGAATTCAATTCCTTTAATCTAAATTTTTTTTCAGACTGTGACATTTCAGTGTCTTTTGATTACGGATGGACAAAGTACTTTCACTGTTTTTAATTACATTGATGTTGATTTAAATCCAATAAAAGATAAGAAAATAGCAATTGGTTATCAGTATGGGACAAACTTTGAAAGAAACTCCTTATCTAACAAAGACATGGCCTTTAGAATGAGTGAAATTCCGGGTAACAGAGGTATGAAAACAATTTTCTATAAATGCTTCTTAAAAGACTTTAATCTGTAGACTTTTGAATGAACAAATGAACTAAACACAACTCTTTTCTTTGCATTAAACACAACCAAATGAATACTAAATACGATACAGGTAATTGCGTAGCAAATATCTTTTTTTTAAGGAATGAAAGGTTTCTGGATATATAAGATGACAACAGGCGTTCCATTGAACAAAGACGAAAAAGATTGTTTTGATTGGTACATTAAAAATAAGGAACAAGAAACATTCATCAAACTAACATCAGTATTGAGTCAAATTCGATGTCCTTGTAATCATATTCTGCTCCGATTTGACCCCCGCTACGCCATAAGTAGGTTCGACAGGATCAATAGAGTCTTGTGTTATGCTTCCATGATTGTCGGGAGGAATGCAGTATGTACTTCTATATAAATATGAACTTAATTTAATGTAACCGTTTGTTTATATCCTAAGGGGCAATCCGAAATATTTCATATCGCGTTATTCCTACTTATTTTCACTTGTTGAATATCTTTGTAAAACAAAAGATGAATTTCTGTTATAATATTTGCCAACTGACAATAAGGGAAAACCAATTTAACAATTGGGCTGGGTAAAAAAAAATCATCATACTCAGTTTTTCCTAAGATTATGCATGGGAATAAAGGTGGTATATCACCGTGGGGGGTTTTTATCTTAGAAAACTAGATATCAATAATATAATATTATTGTGAGTTTTGATTAAATCAATCACGAAATTTATATTAAAAATGATTAGAATTATTTTTAATCTAAGAATCACTTACAAATTGTTTTTCTCCACAAGTGTTTAAACACTGATGAAAAATTACCACACCAAAACATTTTCAATTTGTAATAATTGTTTTTAAGGAATGCTGTTATAGAATGCATGGATCGATCAACAATCTGGGTGCTTTGGAGCGATCTTTACCATCTGCTGGAACTCTTTTGCAATATAATCCGTTTTTCGAACAACGAAAACATTCCACTGAAGACTTTAAACCAAAAGAAGCATGCTGCATAAAGACCAAACACTGCAAGTGGTTTTATGAGGTTCGCCCTATTCCCTGGTGTTATCTGAGGTCTCCATTTAATCCCGGTATATTGAATACATCGAAATAAATTACATAATTTTTGACAATATTTTTTTTCAAATATGTGTATGAATGACAATCGCTTACTAACTGAAAATTTTATAAAAATTACCATGATGACGCATCAATATATAAAATAAACATATAACCTTAAGAATCATCAAATTCATACTATTTTGTACTATTTCTAATCAGCAATCAATTTCGGAGATCCGCATATTGTGACACTGGATGGACTAAACTACACGTTTAATGGGTACGGAGAGTACACCATGTTGAACATATCAAAGAGACCAATACAATTTGACTTCCAGGCAAGGACAGACCTGGCAACAACAGCTAACGGCACGACTATAAATGCTACCATATTCAGTGCGTTTGTGGCTCAAGATCAGACTGGATCAAAATTGCAGATAGAAATGTCTCGGGACAAGACAAGTAAAACAATTAACTTCGTTAAAAAAAAGTCAATTTTTTCATTTGAAAAATAAATTTTGCTCAAATAATTTGGAATTAAACAAGTTTTGTGTGAATTCAATTATATCTTTTTTTAATTTCTTGTTTAAAAGGAATGCTTGTAAGAGTCAATGAAAGAGATTTAACAAGAGAGTTTGAAAACACGTCCTTTGTATATTTGACGCAAAACCTGTCTGTTCGATGGGAAAATAAAACCTTATCGGCTTCCTTCCTTCAAACATGTGAGTTTCATAACTTCTTGTCAAACAGCGAGTTCAACTCGGAATAGAAACAGTCTGAAATGATACTTTAATTTAAGGAATTTCAGAATGACTAGATATATTGTTCAGGATTTTAACAAATGTTTTGGGAATTGATATTTTTTAACTACAATTGCCATCTACAATATAATTAATTTGCAAAAAAATGCAACGAAATCGATTTCCTTTGAATTCAAAGATTGAAAATCGTTCATGTTTTAAATAATATTTAATGAAATTGAACATACATAAAACTGCAAGTGATTTCTAACAAAACTGGATTTGTCACACACATACGTTTAAAATGTTTTACTTAATTGATACTCAATTGTTAATATCTTTTCAATTTAGGAATATACATTGTTATTTTGAAAATAAGTCTGAAAGTCAATTTTAGTAGATTATTGACACGATTGATTTTAATAGATTATGATTTTAGTTATTTAAAGAAATATAATTCATGTATTTTTTTGTAAAGCCATCATTGTTAAGGTCAGCCTGGGCGTGCGATTTCTGATATCGGAGGTAGTTGTTGACAGTGAATACGGGGGTCATGCCAAAGGATTGATGGGGAATTTCGATGGAAACCCTACAAATGATTTTATACTACCTAATGGAACTATTTTGAATAAAAATTCAACAAAGACAGAGAGGGATGTATACAACAACTTTGGCCAGCAATGTAAGATATCTTTTAACCGAAAAACCGAAAAAAAAATATCGATTTAACTTTGGCTCGATATGTTTGTGCATTTTATGCCCTGTGTGCGACAGAACAAAAAATCATTATAAGTTATAGGCAATTAGATTTTTAAACAAATTTCCTGTCATTGCTTTAAGGGCTTGTAAACGAAAAATCTCTTTTCCACTACGACAAGGACTTAACATACCATAATTATACTCACCTTGATTTCGAGCCGATATTCTTGGATGAAATTGATCAAAATAAATTGGAAGATGCGAAAACAAAATGTGGCCCAAATCCGTCACAAGCTTGCATCTTCGATTATCTGGCAACGGGAGACATTGCTCTGGCAGAGTCATCAGGAACTGAGGAAGCATCGGCACAGTCCGATAAACAGATCGTTGGTAAGAAGTGAAATACAGCGAAACTGCAATATAAACATGTAGTAATCAAATGTATAGGATGAAACATTTTAAAAAATAATTAATTACTTTGAATAATCAAAATTAAGAAAACAATTTTAATGTGTATACTAATAAGGCCTATCTGGGATTGTTTAGTTGTACAAATATCAGACCTGAATGGCATATTGGAAATTAGGTTGTCTCTTGTCGTTAAAACAGCATTAACTTACATCAGTTTTATTTTTTGACATTGTATCATTAATAACTTTCATCCAGTGAGCAGACATTTAAAAAAGGAGTTAATTTTGCATACATTGTTAGGTTTATGATGTTCTTAAATTATCGTACGTTGTTCTTTTTAAAAGTGGTGTTTATTTGAAAATGTCATAAACGATGTCATAATGGTTTCTTGATCTTGAATAAAATCGATTTACTTCGAGAAAATGACATGCTGCTACAATTTGTATCAAGTCGCAAATCACTAAATCGTATTTTTGAATGATGATTTTGATAAACTCTCCTTAGCAGCTACTCTAGCAAAACGGAAGTAAACAGTGTTTGGGACTATAGTCTATTAAATGATATTCATGCAGCACATCTGGACGATTTTAAAAAAAAAATATGTACACACCTGTGAATGAAGTGAAATTAAAATCGATGGAAAGGAAAATAACCAAGATAACTTCATTCACACATTATCATTTTTCACTCGTAAAAAATCACATGAGCAAAAGCTGGATTCTTACGGAGATTTATAATGGGAGATGTTGACATATTTTCTCCCTTTCAGCAAAACGAAATCCCCGTAGAAATCCCATCTTTAGCCGTGAATTGAAACCTGATGAATCAGAAATAGCGTCTCAGAGAGAAAATTTTGAAACATGTTCATACTTTTGAATGCCCATTGTTTGAACCTTCAGTTCAGATATTTATAAATATCGAGTTATTAAAGGTGAATCGAGGATATCTTGAGACAGAGTATAGTCACAAAACATGTAAATTCATTACCGCGGACAAGATATAGTGCATGTCCCTAAAAAAATTATAGTACTAAAATTAAGTTAATTTCCATTATATATTTTTTTAACCTTTTTTGTATGCATCTCTTTTTTCAAATTCGCGTTTTTCTAAACACAGAATACAGTAGAACTCGCTTATTACGAACTCAAATATAACAAAATCTCAGATATAGCGAAGTTTGATTGAATACCCGGTAAATTTTTAAATAAATCATTGCAAAACTCCAAGGTCATAATGAATTTGGATATACTGTGTGCAGAGTTATTTTCGCTACGTGTAATTTTTGCAATTTTACAATGGCAGACCGTTTCGACTTGTCTTGAATTCGTCCTGACATTACTGTGTTTACAGATAAATAAATATTTGTCCACTGACAACTGGGGCGAAAGAGCGAAAATAAAACAAGGTGAATATTTCTCTGTATACAGTAAGGGATTTACAGACAAAACGAACTAATTGGGAGCGACTTCAAAATGAATAATGACAAAATTTAACACTTTAATAACGAATTTCGAATTTTTTACATTCTAAAAAGCGTGCGTGCACTATCATTAAACATAATAGTTTGAATGAATTTATTTTCATACACATTCCTCAATTTAAAATCCGATTGCTAAAGGTATCAAAAGAATGTATTTTCATTCGAAGCCTCAATTAGCAAAAGTTATTATTTATCTATTATTAATGAATTTGCTATAGTTATCATTGCGAAAATCCCCCCCCCCCCCACATTTTCTATTGCTGTTATGTATTGACCCTCCCATCCCCGTTCTCTGATGTTTTGTTTTGCTATTGGATAAGGGTTATAACATATTATGGTCATACTATGTTGAATTCCCCTCCTGTTTTTAATTCTAATCCATAACAGGTAATTGCACAGAGGGTTTAAGATATTATGACCCTCCCCCATCTTTGATGATATTTTTAACTTCCTCTCGAATTACCTTGTATGCATGTCTGACTTGCAGTCTGTTAAAAATGCACGTATATTGGAACTTTCATTGGAACTTTTCATAAGTGATTGCTTTAATAGAATTTTGGCTATAGGATGGTATTATTGCAATCTCTTAAAAACAATTTCAATTATTTAACTGTACATTAATTTTTGTTTCTAAAAATCATAAAAATTCTCTAGTTCGTTGAGTAAACCAATTCTTTATTGGAAACACTTCCAGTTTCATATTACTTTGGATGTGTTTAATCATATACCAAGGGTCACATTATCTGTACAGTAGTTAAATACCCCTTACACCCCTGCGAATGTTATTGTCATTTGAATTTTAGACCACGTGGTTATATGACCCTTTCAGTTTCGCAGTAAGAATTGTGCCTCGTGTTTATAGTCTATTCCTAGAATATATAGGTACTTGTAGTCAAATATAAAATCTAAAAGTTTATTGATTTAAAACTTTATCTTCATTAACTGGTGGTTAAAATGTGTTTTAGAAATAAATGTAACAAAACAAAAAATAGTTTTTTTTCTGTTGTTGCAACAATTAACATGCTTAGTAGAGATTCCTTTCTAATTTTCGATCCGCGCCTACCTAGCAATAACATCAATAATGAAACAGAATATACTATTTTATGCAGAATGTTCCTTGAAAATGGCTCGATTTGCTAAGTTTTTATTCAAAACAGACACCCATCATTTTTAAAAAAAAAAAACCAGTATTGCACACAACAAGCATCAAACATGGCTATGATTTTAGTGGTTGAACACGAACGATAACTCTGCTCTGAATATGATCGTTTAAATTAAATAACCGCTAGATGGTGAAATAAAACATACATTTTAAATAATTTTCGTGTTTAACATAAATCAAAGAAGGATATGATATAAAAACGATCAGTTCTTACGTATTTTGAGAATATTATCCGAACACATTTACTTCCGCTCGAAATTTCACAGGAACTAAACAAATCTCGGTGAAGTCTCGTGACCTTTCATTCGAGCACCTCTGGATTTATTATATTCTTAGCAACGATAAAGAAAACATTTCGAACACATTCGCAGGGTTGCCTCACTTGAAACAGAAATTATTCACCCCTGAAAAAAAACCTTTCCTCAATACTTTGAGTACTTTAATTTCATTTTATAGAGAACGAAACACCAAGCATAGCAGGAAACACATCAATCAATGTTGAAGTCGGTAAGCCTGTATATATGCAATTCAAAGCTTCTGATGACAGCGACAAAAAACCATTGTTTAAAATTTTGAAACGGCCACCTGGTTTCACTTTGAATGAAACAATAGGAATGGCTACATGGATACCAAATAATACCGATGTATCAGAAATAAGGTAATTTTCTGCTGTCTTTTCACAACAGTGGTCACTTATATATAAATGCCTTTTTGTAAAATACATCATATTTTTTTCTGTAAATTAAATCATGATTAATATCTTATGTGTTTTTCAAAATTAGTATATATTTTATTTGATTTAAAACGTTGAAATTTCAAGAAAATAAAATACCAAATGAATTTATTTAGAAGATTCCTTTAAATACTATTTCTAGTATAAGTGTGATCGACGATATTGGAGCCGAATCACCATCTCTTGATGTCTCAATTGTTTTATGTGGGGGCTGCAATGACCTCGGACGCTGCGACTATAACAACATTATACCCTCAGAAAACGCCCGGTACAATTTGGCAGCTTGTGTTTGTAATGTAGGCTATTCGGGTAAGAACGAATAATCGAAGAGTTCTTTTTGTTCATCGTTGCTGTCATTATTGTGATTTTCTTTAATACTAGCATATATTAATTCAACGAAAACTATTTTAGGTGAGAATTGTGAACTAGATACAGATGCGTGCCTAAATGAACCATGTCCTTTACTAAGAAACTGCACAGATCTTACACCAGAAGAGGAAGTCCGATTTGGCCGAGGCTTCAACTGCACTGATTGTCCCTTGGGATACAAGGATATAGAAAATAAATGTGAAGGTAATACAGAAAAGCAAATTTGGTTATAAACACGTGGTATTTTGCAAATTTTAAAAATTATATTAATGAACCAATCAATGTTCAAAGGCATTTTTTTTAAATTGTAGATATAAATGAATGTGAAAATAACAATGCGGTGTCTTGCAATTCCCAGTCAGAGACCTGCGAGAATACAGATGGCAGTTATCTCTGCATTTGTCTACCGGGCTTTAGAAAAGAAGGCAGCACATGTAAAGGTAAGAGTGTTTCACGTTGATGGTGTATATGCCACTTTTCTTTGTAAAATGACAACACAAAGTAATCTGCTATTGAATGTTTTAAACTAATTTACCACAAACACTCTATCTTCATTGCGTTTCATTTCTGATCATATCTGGTGTAAACTTTTATACGGATCGTTAAATTCATCAAAATCCGCCAAGTCGAACTTAGGTTAGAAATAACACATTCTACATTGCTTACAATCAAAGTAATCTTCGACTTAATTAAAAACTAATTTACTGACTTTTCAGATACATATAATAGCAAGTCTAGTTTTTACCCTCGGCATCAAATGTTTTCCCCATTTCCACCAAGCAATAGGTGCTGTCTCGGAAGACATTAAATTTTCTTTTGTTATTACTGCCAGTAAAATATTTATTCAAATGTATCAAAACTGAAGCTTGCTGACGTTTAAACAGAATAAAAAGGGGAAAAATCTACATTCATGTATATTTATGATAAGGTGCATTATATGAATTATATAGACATGCATAATATTCAATTATTTTGAATATTATATCTTGATATATGGTTTTAAAAAGTTGACTATGAGAATATACCGGTATCATATTCATTTATTATTATTTTGGAACAGATATTGACGAATGTTTGGAAAAGACATCTGGATGCAAACAGATCTGCAATAATACACATGGATCATTTAAGTGTCAGTGTTTTAAAGGGTTTTCTTTAAATAGTGACAACACTACCTGCTCCAGGACAGGTACTTCTTAAAATCTTATATTTAGAAAAAACTTTGTACAATGAAAATAAGGGTTTAAAAAAGATGATTTTTTAAGCAGTTGTTTTTCTTTCATTGAAGTCTTTACGTTTATAAATGTTTTTGATGAATACATTTGTTACGCATATATTTTATCCAGGTGAAAATACATGTCAAGGAGATCTAAAAACTTGCAATTACACCTGTGATTTGGTTAACAAGAAATGTCTTTGTCCGATTGGTTATCAACTTGAAAATGAAGAAGACTGTATCGGTAATGTGAATTGTAGTATCAATAAAACAGTTCATGCATTATAAAAGAATACCTGGAATTTGTACATAAAGGTTTATGTTTGTTGTATTTAAACAAAACTTTTGTTTATCTGTACACTTTAGATATCAACGAGTGTGATGCCAAACCATGTCAACAAAACTGTACAAATACCGATGGTTCATTCCAATGTTATTGTAGTGCTGGATACCAACTGAATGAAGATAAAATTTCATGCTCAGGTGCATTGTTTTGATGACTTTTAGTTGTTGTTTTTGTTGTTGTCAATTGTGTACTATTATACGAAATAAATATTGAAATAATATTATGATATAGATATTTTTTAAGTAAACGTAAACTGTCGAAAATCTTAAAACAATGTTTTGATTCTCAAATGATCTCGGTTTTAGAGTTTCATTCCTATTATTTAAACCATTTAAACGTGTTTCCTTGAGTATATTTCATTTTTCTTTATATGCTTTTAACACAGAATGTGAAGAACCAAATTTCGGTGAAAATTGTAGCCAAGTATGCACCTGTGGACAAGGTATGGACAGATGTGACCCAGTGACTGGGTGTGTCTGTAAACTTGGCTGGACAGGGGTGAACTGTACGGATGATATCGATGAATGTGACAATAAAACCATATGTGGAAATGAAAAAGTCTGCCAAAATCTTGAAGGGTCTTACCAGTGCAATTGTAAAGACGGATTTAGTATAGAGAGTGATGTTTGCAAAGGTAAAGAAAGATGTACCTCCAAAAAAGATAAACGTATCAGAATTACTAGTATAAAACAATGCAATGGTATTCTTTTGTTTCATGTAATAACATTTATTAAGTACTATTCTGAGTGTCAAAATTTGTATTTTCAGATATCAATGAATGTAATGATGTAAGTTTAAATGAATGTTCGGATGATACTGTTTGTCAAAACCTGCACGGAAATTATACTTGCAACTGCATGTTTGGATTTAAAAGAAATGGCTCTAATTGTGAAGGTACTTATTTACTTACCAAATTACAACTGTGTTTCGTGTAAATCAATTGTTTTTCTGCTAATAAGAATACTACATCACTCAATTTCGGTAGTAGCAAAAGTAGTCCAACAGAACAAGAAAAACCATTTCATATCAAGGCGTTTCTTATTTTTTCCCATGCTTACATTATAAAAACAAAACCAAACGGAAACAGATGCCTAGGAGGAGTAAGCATCCTCTGCTGACCGATCACACCCGCCGTGCGCCAAATGGCATATCGGTAAAAATGTCATATCGGGGATATCAATATAATAATGAAGTTCTATGTCTTGTTGACCATTATTTATATTGCATGTAAATATATTCAAAATTTAAAAAAAAAAGCCGTACTGCACTAGGGAGTCATACATCCAAAAAACTCATTCGTTGGCAAATACTTCTGACAAAAGCATTGATTATAAGAACTAGTTTTGTTATTGTAGATGTTAATGAATGTGAAAGTGGTACTGCTGACTGTGAACATATTTGCATCAATACCATAGGAGGATATAACTGTGATTGTGAATTTGGATTTGCCTTGCACGACAAAGACAGACGAACTTGTCAAAAAGGTATTTTTCAAAACATAAATTAAAACAAAAACTAAAAAAACCCAAATGCTCGGAGTAAAAAACAATGTTTAAAGAAAAAAAATAGTAAAAATCTATTGTTTATCAATTTTTTAGTGTCAAATGTGTGTGACAATTTCCCGAAACTGAACTGCAGCTATGGGTGTCGGTATGAAAAGAATGGAAATTCGTATGAAGGATATTGTTTCTGTGAATCAGGTTTCAGACTCGATATAGACAATAGTACTTGTAAAGGTATGAATATGAAATTACAATTTTATATAAATATCCTTGAGTATACACGAGTATGCACGTATTTTGGGGGGAAAATGAAATTTTATGTTAAACATTTGACCATTATTAATAGAGATACCCATATTTCGCTCAACTTAGAATAGTCACCTTAGATTAAGTAATGCATATGTTTTATTCTATAGCATTGTGTAATTTTGGTATATCCCACATTTCAGATATTGATGAGTGCATAGAATCTAACAGATGTCAACAGAATTGCACAAACTTTGATGGCTCGTTTAAATGTGCTTGTTCTACAGGATACACTTTAGAAAATGATGGAATTTCATGTAAAGGTAAAATACATGTGTTCTCTTTTAAAGAAACTGTGAAACCCTACATTACTATTACTGTCGAATGGAACATGAAGCACATTTGCAGCTCTGTTCTGCTGCTACCTTGATAAAGAAAAACTATGGTTTGTGTGAAGAGCATTTATTAAAAATACCAGATAAAGATAAAATGAATATAAACATGAAAATGTGAGACTGCATACATTTAGTAATTTATCAAAAATGCAACAGAATGTGGGGCTCAAAAAGTATCTCACACATTTGACAAAGGGAAATTATCCTTTCATTGAGAAAACTCAAACAATACATTATTTATAGTTAAGAGAAATGAAAGGATGGTGGTGGGCAAAACTTGCGGATTACAATATTTGGAGCCACATTAGTTATATTTAGGATAAGGTATATAGCCTGAACAGCTCTTAGTGGAAAGAGTGTAAAAATTCATAAAGACCCTTCAAGACCGAATACCATTATAATGCGTAATTAGTACATGTATTTACATGATGCATGGTTAATACATGATAAATAAAAACCGTGGATACGTTAAATACGTGAATTCTTTTATATATATGTACATAAATACACTAACCTTGGATTCTTGCTATATAATCATACACAAAGCACTGTTTTTACAATGATACATATTTTAGCCTCTCATATAGAATAATGTGAACATGATTAGTTTTGTAATCGCTTTATAAGATTACGCTGTTTTTATGAATGATTTGTTTTACAATCATTAATGTTCAACCATATTTTAAAATATAATGGAATCATAATTAGAATAACATTTACCTATCTTTAATCAATAACCATTTTTATTTTATCTGAAGAATGTGTGTCAGGCTTATACGGAGAAAATTGTCAAACACAATGCAAATGTGGCCAAGGCTCGGAAAGGTGTGACCATAAAAGTGGATGTGTATGTAAATCTGGTTGGACAGGAACATTTTGTGATAAAGACATCAATGAATGCAATAACACTGAAAATCCATGTAACAACATATTCCAAGAATGCAAAAATAGTGTTGGTTCCTATCAATGTCGGTGCAAAGAGGGGTTTAACCAAACAGAAAATGACAGTTGCATAGGTAGATTCGTATTGTATGGCTAAGTTTGCTCTTTTTTAAGACATTTATTGTTGGAAGTCTTGTATGTGCTTGTTATGTAAAATTATTTGAAGTACATTCCAATCAGAAAATAATACCGTCGATCGTTTCCATTGATCATAGATATAGACGAATGTGAAGAAGATTCCATTTGTGATCACAACTGCGACAATACTAATGGTAGTTATCAATGTAGTTGTCTGGACGGTTACACATTGGTTAACAACAAAAGCTGTGAAGACATCGATGAATGCAATGCAACAAACTTAGTTGATGGTTGTCAGAACTGTACGAACACCCCAGGAAGTTTTAATTGCTCGTGCTTCGACGGTTATGTTTTAAACAGCACAACCTTGTTTCATTGTCATAGTAAGTGTCACAGTATGTTTATATTTGTTTTTAAAAGAAATACAAGCACATAAACAATCCTTGCTCTTTATGAAATAACAATTTTTTTGATTCGAAACTTTTTTAAATCCTCACTCTAACATGCAATAATCACAGTTGCCATTACCGAATTCTTGTACATTATTTTGAGCATCCTTGGTGGTTTTGAATAAAGAATAAATCGGTTACAGCACCAATGCATACAACCATTAAATAAGTGTTAGTTATTGCTTAACATAAACATTGATTAAATCCAAATTATGTAATTTTGAAATGTGCCTATAAAGTAATGTATGATTTGCTTCTAACAGATATCGATGAATGTCGTGAAGAGACAGCTAATTGCTCACAAAATGCGACTTGTAAAGATACAGACGGTGCTTATACATGTACATGTAACAGAGGGTTTCACGGAGACGGGAAAATATGCACAAGTATATTTGATTAATAAACGGTTAAAACATAAAATGATTTGATTAAAAATGCGTTTGTATTCACAGTTACTGTAACAATAACTAATTTAAATATGATTAATAATTTATATGCTGTATAGGATGTGAGCAGTTTTCATTTGGGAATAATTGCTCAAGCAGTTGCACATGTTCCCCTAACAATACCCTGGATTGTCACCATGTTACTGGAGACTGTGAATGTAACGAAGGGTGGAAAGGAAACGATTGTTCAGAAGATGTAGATGAGTGCTCCAGTGGATTGCATTCTTGCAATGAAACTATCCATCAGGTCTGCGAGAATACTGCAGGGGCAGCTCATTGCGAATGTCAGTATGGAGGACTCGATCTAAATGATTGCATTGGTAAGTACCCTATTTTGCATTTTACTTTATTTTAAAGAAAATTACATATCGTTTTACGATGTTAATCTGGTAAAGCATGTAAACAAATATGAATGTGTAATTTTTTAAGCGAATTCATAATTTTCTCTATAGCGCCGATCCCACCTCAAAATACAGGTAAGTAAATCAATGCAATGTTTATTTCAGGTCATAGAATAAAAAAAAAATACATAATTAATGATTTAACGTTTACAATTAAATGTTGTTACTCTATCGATTGTTGGCATTTTATTAACTTAGAGACAATACTCAGTAATGATTTCCATTTTTTTCTTTAAAATCTTAGCTTATTATTTAAAGACAGTTTATTTGTGTTATTGATTAGTTGAAATTTTGCGTTTAACAACACTAATTGCGATCTTTTTGCTTGGAAAAATTAGCATAAGTTACATAATTGATTTTCATTGCTTTTTGCTAGATAATGGCGAATTCAAAGTAAAAATTGAGATACATTTTTATTTTGGCTATGACAGAGAAGAGGTTCTTAATAGAAGCAAGGAATGGAGAAACGAAATTCAATCGAAAGTATGCATATGTTTCAGCATAAATGCATAAATCTTTCAAATAGTTTTTGGCAAACAGGTCAAAGAAGAATGAGTATTTTTTAAGTATCCACCACTCATATTATTACATTATTGTCTTTTTATTCGTCTAGCTGAAAATATTTTACGAGAAACATATTAAAGATATCACTCGTGTAGTGGTTTTGTCTTTGAGGTAAGTGAAGTAAATGAAGATTTTTACTACAAATGTATAATACGATTGTGTCATGTCTCAGTATTTAACGTTGGAACTTCAGATTTGGAAGCATTATCGTCGATCATGAGATATTTGCTAATGGCTCACAGCAAGGTCTGAAACTTAATGTAACAAACAGCATGATTAAAATACTGCAACAAAGGGAAAACATAACACTATTCAACCATTCAACGACAGTCAAAAACGTTGATGTTTATGAAAACGGTAGCAAAACAAGTAAGTTATTGAGAGTGGAAAGGGATTAATATTAAGCGATAATCTGATGATTGTGTTGTTTAAAATTAGTTATAAAAATATTGAACTAAAAGAATGCGTCATTTCCTAGAGATCAAATAAATTCAATCGTTTAAAAAAATTCTTGTTATTGTTTTCTTAACTTTGTGTAAAACTCATTTCATAAGCAAAGACCATTATCTAATATAATTCTATGGATTGAATTGTACAAGTTGATTATAGTTCTTTGATGTAACACTGATAAAATGTTAAAGTTACAATACTAAATTTCGCACAGATCTTAATAGTTCCACCAACCCTTGTGCGGTATATTCTGGCATATGTAACGTGGATGAAAATTGTGATGTTTTATCAGGAAATGTTGTTTGTGTGACCATGTAAGTTGGCTACTGAACATTTTCAGAGTACATTATGTTCTAAATATACTTTTTTTTCTCTTTTGCATTCTCTTGAGTTATTAAAGAATGGTATATCCTTACTTAAATTGAATGTATATGTGAGAAATATTTTCAAATACCTGCAATTGATAAAATACATATACATATTTATTGAATGTTTATCATTACCTTTATATAATCTATTTGAATAAATGTTTATAAATGTGCATTTTCAAAATATATTTTAAAATTCTTTCAGAAACTTGAAAACGACAGGCTTGTAAATATTCAAATTGTTTATCATAATAACATGTATACGTATCTTCTTTTCTTTAAAAGTAAAGAATGTTTTAGGTTGATCTTAAGCATTTATACTCTCTCTTAATATGCATCACTTTTATTCTAAAAGATTAGACTGGGTTTGAATTAATTTGGTTATATGATGTATGTATTTGTAATCAGGTAAACAAGACAAGTCTTGTCAAAATTGTGATATTGAACTCTTTACACTTTGTGTTGGTTGTCATAATTTCTAATGAAATAAAGAAAAAAATTGTTCGGCGTTTCAGATTGGTCGACATTGCTAATAATTCTTGGAGTCACAATTCCGCTCGCGATGACAACTGTTGCTCTTGCAATCATATATGTATGCCATAAGAGAAAGTCTGCGCAGAAAAAAGACAGGTGAGTAGATATACGGCTGTTGACAATAATCGTTCTAGGCGTGAAATAAGATTTGGTGAATTTAATAATAACATATATATTTTGCAATGGAATTTTTGTTTTATACTCATGGCCTCTTTTCAACCCGTTTACTGTTTACAATCCGATAATATTTTAACACCATTTCAATTGTTAACAAATTATTTTGATTTGGAATTTGAAATCTGAGTCACATTATAACAATTGTTGTTTACAAAATAATGGGAATGGATATTGAAGCACAATTTTAAAAAATTAATTGAATGATAAAACAAAACAAACAAAAAAGAAATGGAGAAAATTGGATGACTGTTATCAGAAAATTGCATTAAAAACGTTATCAAAGAAGGTTTTATTCTGTTCAACTAAACCCCATTTTTTGTTAAAAAAAAATAAAAGCTGTATGTGTCACTCTAACGCAAACACTTGCAAAAAATTGTTTTTTCATTCCTTTTAAGAATAAGTAACACTGTTATAGTTCCGAATATATATAACATATTACGCAAATCTAATGGCATACTAAACTTCTAAATTCGGAATATTTAAATCAATTTACATAGTTTTGATGACATAATAAACGTGTTTGTTTTGTTAAAGTACAATATGTGAATCAGAAGTAAGGTGTAAAAACGTGCTGCTTTGACTGTGCATTGGATTTATAGAGTAATACTGCAAAGCTACAAAAAATTTGCAAAATATCATGATATGTAGGTGGATGTAAGATAGAATCTTCTATCGCGTCATAAATATCTTATTGGGTTGTCGACTTATTGAAACTTATTTTTCAGTTGAATATTCTCTTATTGCAAATAACAGTATCTTTTCAATTTGACATAATTCAAGAACAAAATAAAAAAGAGACACTTTCGTGTACTATATTGTATATATTTATGGTTCTACAAGTACGTTTTTAAAAAAAAAAACCTTATATCATTTGGACAACATGTTTTCATTGCATCAAACTGACGACTAGTATGAGCATAAAGTATATAGTATTGTTGAAACATATGAGTATTCTATTGTTTTATGTTTTATAAAGTTGCACTAGCTTTGTTTTGATTTAATTTCAGCGCAATTATACGGGATAATGACTACGCATATCTAAGTCACAGTAAGGACAGTGTTCAAGATCAGTATTGTACGATTGATCAATATGGAGATATTTATCGCAAGAATCCACCAAGAGGTCGGGCATATTTTCCTCTCCGGTTTTTTAATGTTTGTTTATTTGTTTGTTCGTATAAGTAAGATGGTCACATTATGATACAGATATATAACCTAATATATAAAGCTCTGTCCATTTGTTTGCGGATCCCAATTTTCCAGCGTTGTTCTGTTGAGTCATGTGACCCCTGGCCAATGGCAACCATATTTATTGCTTTTTCGGTCATATCAGTTTTTCACAATTTTTTTTTTATTTTCAAAGGTTACGACAATTCAGACTACTGGAACTCTATTAACGATCTTTTAAATCGCCAAGAACAGGTAAGTAAATAGGAAACAGCGAGAGAAAAAAAGAAAAAAGAAATATAAATCCAGTTCCCGTTTTTCTATTATTTCTACTGTTTTTATTTGCAATTTTAATCTTTTTTCTTCAGTTTCGAATCAAACGACCAACCACTAGAATCAACTAATGAAGAAACTTTTATGTAGATATATTGTATTTGTGATCCTTGTTGGATATTAATTTTCATTTTATATATTTGTTTATGAAATATGAACTGATTTTTTTTAAATATTTATTATGCATATCCATATTTTACAAATATACCCAGAAACATTTAAATTGTACTCAGTATATGCTTGTATGAATGGTATTGAAAGGATAACTTTTAATTTATCAATAACCGACAAAAATGCAATAATGTTTTTGCTGATGCGTTTATCTTTTTTTTATTTCATTGATGAAATTTGCTTAAATTAGGACATAAATATGTATAAACATACTAGTAATATACGACAGCTTTCGATAATGTGTAATTGCGCTTAAATGTATTATAATTTTTATTTTTATTTTTTTAATGCAAAAAAATGACAAAGTATTAGGTGCACTCATGTAATGAAATGAACATTTTAATACAAGGCATCGATTATTTTTACATAGTGTCGTATCTTACATAGAAAGCCAACAAGTGGGTTCCAATCAAAAAAGAAACAACAAACATTTACTTCAAAATAGTCAATAGACAATGATGTTCACTTAAGCGATGGGGCCTCTAAATACGGCAAATAACTATATAAAATTATGTGTGAATAAAGGAAAAATTTATTAATAGACACTATCTTTTGAGTCTTTTTTAATTAGTGTCAAAGCTTTCGGAGTTCTAAGATATACGTGTTTGTATGTATGTTGCATACGGGTATGTGGTGTACTATTACGACATGTGTCTATTATAACATGCTTGTGGTTGGGTGATGTATAACTCTCAAAACAAGTTTCTAGACGATTGTAAAGGCTCTTCTCGTCTAAGCTGCGTAAAATATCACTACAACTGATATATTATAGTTTATTTTGAGGGTATCTGTGTGTTTAAAGTATCGCTCATTTTAAGTGTGCATGTATCTTTCCCACTTGAAAATGCACTTGTGACTTGAGACGTTGGGTGTGAGAGATCAAACTCGTACACAGATCAGCATCATAAATCCAAAACGACATTATATTTGTTAAGTGTCCTGGAAAGAAAACAATGGCTCAAAACGTATCAAGAGTACAGATCATCGTGATTATATCCCTCATTGTTGAAGCCGCACGTCCACCTCTATCTTGAAAAGGACTTATGTGCCTACTGTGCATTTTAAAACTCGTGTTCTATCTACTACTTTACTGCAATGACGATAATCCGTGAAGGTTTATTATGTCTCCCAAGAATACTTTAAAGAGACAATGTATTTTGTCAGTCACGTTTACAAAATTTTCTTCCTGGTTCTTCTCTTTATGGAGGGAAGATAAGATAGATATTAGGAATTTGATACCTTAGTTACAAAATCTCACATTCTTAAGGTGATGTCCTTGATAAAAGAAAAGTATTGAAATCGATTCAATGATGTTATGAATTGAATCATACTCACTAAAAAGCTATTATGGTAAACTGTCTCGTTGCCGAGGAAAGGTGTATTAATGTCTACGTCACTCTTCTATATATAATTTTAAAAACAGATGCTATGTTATTTCGGATTTTAGAATTAGATGTCTGTTTTGGTATTAAAACATGGACCACCCACCCCTCCGCCGTGCAAAAATTCCTGGATCCGGGCGTTGGTTTATAGTTTATTCGACGATATGCAACTCTTAAATATTAGAATTTGTATTTTAAACGTCTTCAAATATAAAGTTTATTTTCTGTGTACGGATACCTTAAGGTGGTATGGGACAATTGTCGATATTAATATGGATTAAAATCCAAAAAAATACGTTGTTTTTTTTTGATTGGAGATGTCGTCTCTTTGTTCCGATTTTCCTTAGATAGACTCAGGCAGGATCAATAAGATATCTGTGTGCTTCGCCGTAAAATTTCCCCACCGGGATCCCGTTTCTAAAATTGTTTATAGCAATCGGGATCCCCGTCAAGAAAAAAAATTAAAAATTGAAATATAAATAATGATATGAACGTGGTACTGCATCGTTTAATTAAAAGTATAGAAATTGTGAATCTACTGGAAGTAAGAATCTAAACTACAATAATAAGCTCGCTCGCGATTGAGTGTTGAAGGTGTTCCCAAATTCGAAATTTGTGTCATATCGACTCGGACTTTGACATTTTATTTATGTCTCCTCATTCCCCTACCAACACATCAAACAGACTCACAAATGTGTTGAAAATTTTATTGATCAAAATATGATTATATCCTGATCAAAATATAAAAACTTTGATGTACATCATATCTGGTACGTACCAATAATTTGAGAAGAACAAAAATCAAAATACTTTGAGCTGTAAAAAAGCATATGTTAAAACCAACTGTAACATATAATATGTAGAGCAGAATATTATAGAAGATAAATTATGCATTAAACACGTAAGTAAATTATTTATAATACAAACTGATAAAAAAGGTGGGATTAAATCACGTAATTTTGAATGACAACAGTTGTGAATGACATAATGGAGATGTTTTTGTAGAAATAAACAGTCAGTAGATATAATTTATGCTTAGGATTATGCACAAATAAATTTGGGGTATTTTATCTACCTTAGTCTGTATTTCTGGAATACGAATTCTCGACTTCACGGTCGGGTATTCTGGGAAAACTACCGTAGATTGTTTGTAAGATGACAATTTTTTCTTATCATAAAAAATATATGATCTGAATTCGAAATTTATTGTCTTACCTACACATAAAAATCTTCGATCAAACATTGCCAAGAATTGTAGAGGTTAACTGTCACTGAGTGACTAGCTTTCCTGACATTATACCACTTTTCTAGAAAAAAAAAAGATATCTTTTCTGAGTATGTCGGATAGACGAGAAGCGATTGAAACGCACTTAATATATTTAAATAAAACAAAGAAGCAAGATAACGAAAGTTAGTTATAGTGACTTTTTATTTAAATCTTCAACAGAAAAGGGAATATACCAATTTACAGTATAATTTTGTTCATGCTATTTTAGAACTTTAAAACTAAACACGCCCTTGCATTTCTCTATATTTTGTTTTTTAAATCTAACAGTGTATAAGAGACATTATTATGGTGTTCCAGTGTCCAAAAACAAGGTTCATGCATCTATCATTTCTTATTTCAGTAACTTTAATTCTGCCCACAATATTGTGTCTGGTGCCTTTACTTGCAAAACATTAAATTTCACGCAATTGATATGTAAGTCTTTGTTATATAACTGTCATCACCAACAAGGATGTGCAGATTCACGCCGGAAACTGGTAATTTATACAAATCAAGTTCAATGTGTCTTATCCGTTATATCTTGCAAGTTATGCCAAATTAATAAAATATCATTTAAATGTTATTTGTGACATTGTTTTTCCCATTTTTTCGTTAATAGCCCTACATATCATGTTTCCCAGAATTAAGATTGGATGTTAAGGACATTGATAGAATGGCCACACTTCAAATCGGTGAAGGTTGGCTTTAGACAATGGTGATTGTGAATATACAGACATGTGATCCTCTTCGCTCCAGACTTACCACTGCCGTATTTTTGTGCGATTGTTATTAGATTGTCTGTGTTTGTTATTCAGTTTGATAAATCTCAAAAACAGTTGATGAACTTGCCTATTAATAAGCTTGTTTATAAACATCCATTCTGTTTTATTAGAAAAACTTAAATGATGAACAACAAAGCGGATTTTGAATTTGATTGATCGTGTGTCTTAAACAACGTCTTTAAGAAGTAAGATCGTTAATTTTGTGCAAAACATCCTAAGAATGTAAGCGTATATGATTTCGAGGATTTCGTTCTAACTTTTTCATTGTTGAGAAAAAAGAATATTCATCTCTTTGCATGCTCAATCCTGATTTGTCCTTACAGACACATCTTATGTAATGTAAACAAACTTCCGGGTTGACTTTAAGACACACGATCAATCACATTGGTTTTATTGGTTGAATTAGCTCCCACAAAAGCTCTTTTCATGGTGTTTTGTAATCTATTGAGGTTATCGAAATCTTATTCTGAAATATATATTGTTTTATATATTGATTTTATCTTTGCAAGAAATTGCAATAAGTTTTTAAACTTGAATCTAACATTACAGCTGATCACTTTTACCCCAGTTTTGACCTCCCTCTGACCGCAGTGATTACAATATTACAAATTGAAAATGCTACATAATGCCGTGCTTTCTTGTTACTTGTAGGAAAATCTATATCTTAATCCTTATCAGCTTGGTAATCAAATTTAAATCAATGCTTCCTAAGAATATGTAAATTACGGTAAGCGTTTTATTTGATTATGGCTCAATGTTTACTCCACATAAATTTTAAATCGAACAGTCTTAACCATAATATATAATAGATGCGTTGTATTAGACACGACAATGATACTGAAATAAAATTTTTGTCAATTTAGTTTGTTTTAGATAACATAAGCTTAATAAATATGCTATTTTAATTACATAAATCTTCTAGGCTCTCATGATTTATACAAAATCACAAATTCGCCTCAAGTATATATATATATATATATATATATATATATATATATATATATATATATATATATATATATATATATATATATATATATATATATAAAAGAAGCACTAAGAAACCAACAAAACTCGTTATCTATAGTGTAGGATCAAAAGATACACGGTTATAAGTTGAGATATGAAAAAAGCACTAAAGATAACCAACAATATGAACAATAAAGTAAAATATTGTCAAATTTTCAGGACAACAAAATAAAATAAAAACTACTTATGAAAAAAGAAAAACATTTACAAAACTAGCACGAAACTTCAATCTAAATAATATAAATATAATATGTAAACGGTGTGACCGTTGGACCGAGCGCAGATTTAACACAGTGCAGTTTGATTTTTGTAGAATAAAATTTATTTGAAATGCACCAATAGGATCCGCCTGGTTGCCTACTCAAAGCATTAGCCAAAGTTTAACGAAATGTCGCGTGCTCAGTCTACATTATGACCGCATGTTTCAAACGTAATACACGTTTTGTCTTCGGAAATAGCCGAAGAGAGTTACGTTATTTCGAACTTTTTTTTATTTCTTCTTTCATTGTTTATTAATTTAATTCATATAAATGCCGCGGTAATAAAATCGAATATTTTATTCAGTATCTAAAAGACCAGTTCTTTGATATTAATGTTTTTATTTTCCATCTGATAATTTGGTAAGACATACATAAAACTAGTCGTGTTTCTTGACTGAAGCACTATTGAAACTTATCCCGTGTCCTCTTTTATTTCTTTTGATTCAAATTACCTTCTATTTAAATACTGGAACATTTTGATCGAGTTTAGGGGCAACAAACATCGATATGTACCGGTCAAACAATGATCGAGTTAACTTTTTAAAAACAAAATGGCTGCCAATATGGCGGCGCCCATGGCTGGAAGAAGTTTTTTTGGCCTTAGTACCCCTAATTCAACTTTCATTTTTCAATGATTTTTTTTAAATATACGTGTTACCATTAATCCTCGCTTCGCGAGGCGGGCTTCGCCCGCCTCTCGCTGCGTTCGGTATAAAACACCGGAGTTGAACGTGGCAATTGCATCATCATAAGCCCGAGAAAGAAAAAAATCTAAAAGAAAAAGATTTTCTGTCTAGGAAAAGGATCTAAGATAAGAATGAGTTTGAATCTCAAGCTTTAACAGTTGGTTTTCGGAAGGATAAAATTTATTAGACTATTTACGTCATTCGTTTGCATAGCAAAAAAAAAAGTTAAACACATTTCCATTTAATTGATACCTGGCGCTTTTTAGTACTTGATTCGCGCAAATGTCCGTGTGGAAAATTCTTTCTAAGAAATAGTCAGCAGACATAAAAATCCTTTGAACGTGTACTTTTACCAGTACGTGTAACTAGAGATATTTACCATACTAATGCACTTTACGCTATGATTCTCCACATTGCGTAATTCGCTAACAGTACTACATACATGTAAATATAAATATTCTTTTTACATTAATCACGCACTTTTTCAGTTAAGACATCGTAACTTTAATCATTTTCAAAACTGTTCAGTCGATAAAATATAGTTGTTTTTTGTTTTGTATGAGGTTTATTAGAGGACGGGGTGCGAGTTAAATAATCTTTATTAATTCAGTTTCAAAAGTAGTCTTCTAGATTTCTAATAAATCTAAATGCTTCGACACAAGTACGTATCTAAAGATCTTGCAAATAAAGGTGGTGACACCTTGAATCGATATAATTGGAAGTAAAATCATTTAATTTTTGTATCAAAATTGATAAAAGATTGTAAATGTTACATAACATCCACCTGCTCATTTATTTGGAACACTATCAGCGCAATTGCTCAAGGGTACACAATTACCTAAAAGATATCCTATTACTTCTTTTTAGTTTTTAAAAATATATTATTTTAAGTAACATAAAAGATAATTGCAAACTAATGTCCTAAATAATAATTGTTTGATTGGTATTAGTATTGTCTCTTGCAATAGAAAGGTACATCCGTCTGTCTTTTATGAAACCTTTAAACAAGATGCTTTAGATATGGAGGTTACCACACTGTTATTTTATATATCTATATATATATTGTTTCCCCCTTATACTTTAGTACATACGTACTAATACATGGCGAGATTGGATTGCTGCAATTGAAATGTTATCTTTCTAGCATTCCATTGGCCAGTTTTAAAGCTTTTTAAAGCACGCTACCTATAAGTACAAGGGGTGGACAGGAAACACGATAGAATGACACAAGCAAGGTAAGTAGATGGCTCGTTATTATGCAGTGCTTGGTAATTTGCATGGCAAAAAATTAGTTCTTAAAACTAAATTTCCTTTGGATATTTTTGGATCTTTTAGGCTAAACATCTTGTGCAAGTTATAAACGCGTGCACTGAAACAAATTAAATAATATTTGTAAAACTGGATTTGAAGATGTCAACGAAAATATATTTTCTACTTCTACAAGGCAAACCAATCTAAAAAAGTAAAACAAAACTCATTTGTTTTCAAAATGATTTCGCTTTGGTAACACATAAGAATTTGTTCCCCTATTAAATTTTTAGAGGGGTAGTGTAGGGGGGTTCTAAGTTTTGTTCGTTTTAATATTTTACTAAATATTTTTTTTCAAATTGTATAATCTCTTGGTGGTTTTTTAATTTAGAAATATCGCTGTTAATTTTCCCTCGATCCTCGAATATTAAGCAATACTACATGTATATCAAGTATAAATTACAAAGTTAACATATATATTATTCTGAGTAAATCCTCGGGCACAAAAATAGACCATATTATTGCCTTTCAATGACTTTGATTTTATTTCGGTTAATCAATCAGTCAAATCACGACATACGTTAACAACATATGATACTTGTGTTTAACATATTATATTTGACCTATTCACTATACATATTCCATATTCATTTTATTACACATTCGACGATACAATTTATATGAAATAGAAATATTCTTAGCTTTTTTAAAAAATATCAAGACTTGTACTGTACTTGTTCTTTTACATAAATGTTCCAATCCAAAGATGAAGTAACACCATGAGATCTTTAGAAGACTCCAAAATGACCGGGAAGGCTTTTGTTTTCTCGGTGTTTTTGGTATTTTGTATCCTGACAAATGTCATTTCCATGACGTCAGCGCAAGACGTGACAACAACAAATCCGACCGTCACAGCTAATGCAAAAAGTATGCATATAAAAGCATTGTTCTTGTTTAATACAGTACATGCAATGCACGCACATAAACCAACCATCAGATGAAATATATTATTAAAATTATTTAAAAAGTTTGGCGAGCAATTTCTAGTCACGTTTATTTTCATTCCATAACCTTATCGACTGTAATTATTTTCTTAGAGACTGTACATAACTATTGTTTTATACAGTATGTCCATTCATGCTTCTGGCTCCTTCGTATTTGGAAACCGACTTTGGAAAACGAGCAATATTTAAGGGTTTTGATGAGGCAAAACTTGAACCCAGTCTACAGGCAAGGTGGCAAGTAATAAGAAATGGGACAACAGAAAACATCGATATACACGTAGAAAAATACATGGGAAGCACACTATTGCCTAACCTGACGCTGTTTATCAATCAAGCTAAATTCAACGATAAAGGCTTTTATCGATTTCAAGTTAGGATCCAAGACGGTTGGTGCTCGAGTACCAAGGTAGAATTAAGAAAGGTCCGGGGAAGTAAGTTATAAACAACTAAATCATTTCTTAGCAATTTTGGTAGCTAACTTTTTAACCTCATCGACAAATGATCTTTAATAATGTTGAACGTTTTTGTTATTTAAATCACTTTGTATTAGTTTTACAGTATGGCGAAGCCTGCAATCTGACGAGAGAGTGTAATGAAAGAACAAATTTAATTTGTTCAGATAAACACAAAAAGTGTTTTTGTGACCCTTCCTATGCTTACGCCCATGAGAGAAAATGCCTATCTCGTAAGTTTACATTACCGATAATTTAAATGTCAATAAAACAATTTCAAAAAAATTCAATTTTTTTTTTAATATGGCTTTTTCGATGTTTTCCTTAGACTTGTAGCATTCTATCTTGTAAATTATATATTATTTTTAATCAATTGTAGAGTCACTTCTTAAAGCAGTATTTACAACAAGTAATATTTCCTCAACTTCCATGGCGGTTAATTGGAAAGACCCGTTACAAGGCGCCAATCTTATCCAGGAATACTTCCTTGAAATTTCCGAGAACAGTGGATCCTTTAGTGTTAACAAATCCGTAAATCGAGACAATCAATATCTTGTCGACGCACATTTTGTACCTGGGCATTTATTTTATGCGAAAATTACTTCCATTGTGTATCTCAACGATGTCGAAAAGACGATTTACATTAAGAGTGAAATTTTACACCTTGTTGTAGGTATGTATTTTTTTGTTCAGAATCCTTGCGTTTAATATGATATTAATTATAGTTCCTAAGAGCAGCAGGTTTTCTTCAATTAAGAGAAAATATATTCATTATTAATTGTACCTAGAACCATTGCCTCCTGGTGCCATTAACAGAAGTCGAAGTAATTTCCATCCTGAGCAAGTACATCTCCACTGGGGTCTGCCTTTGTTAAACACTTCCGTCGACAGGTACCAAGTAACCATAAATGGAAATTCAAAGTTATCTACTGGCAACTTCATTGACTGGACTTCGAGACTGGAACCTGGAACAAAGTACAATGTTACAATTCAGGCTATTAGTTGGTACGATTTCAACTACGAAAAAAGAAGTGTTCTGTACACCGAAGAAATAACCACTATTCGTAAGTAGATTATTTATTCACATGCTTTATCTACTATGTGCATAGTGTTAACTTTTTTTTCATATTTTATATAGTATTTTATAAACTAAATGTTCAATGAATTAACAAATTAGCACTGTTTTGTACTATTTTTCAGGTACTCCGAAGGTTATTCTTTCTTCATCTTTTTACCACATTCCTTACTTAACGAATCTAAAAGCCAACGCGTCCATTCAGCTTCAATCTCATTTCCCGCCGATTCTTGAAGTGAAATGGCAAAAGATTCGCGGAACGACAGCAGACGATATAGATATTAATCTCAGCAGCCTTCAAGGCAGTACAGTCGATAGTAGCAATCCTCAATTGCAAATCAGTAGAGTTACTTTTGAAAATGACAATGCAAATTCTTACCGTTGCTTAGCAAGAAACTCTGAAGGATGGGGAACGAGCTACAATAGGACGTTGTCTGTAATCGGGAGTATGTTATTTTTGTCACCAAAGAAAAAAAATAAGTTTTTCATACATATTGTACATGTATCGCTTCAAAAAAAGGGTAATGAAATGGCTAAAGGGTTTGGCAAGTATCCAATTTGAATTAATTTGCAAAACACTTGAACAAAAACAACTGATTTACTTCCATATTTTACAGGTTTAAAGTATTATGCATCTTGCAATCATAGTCAGGAGTGTCTATATCTTTCAAGCATGACTTGCCAGTCTGGCAAGTGTCTCTGTAATTCCCGGTTCTACCAAAGAAATTCTCGTTGTTTTCCAAGTAAGTATTATACAAGCTATATACTTTGGCATCAATTAGGTTCGTGTCTTCTTTATATGGACATCGGTTACATATGGCGTTTATTGTTATTTGTGTACATTTCTTGAGTTTATTTTTAAGTTGATATTTTATAAAACTGCATCTGTTTGTTGTCAATACAATCTAGGATCCTACTTAGAAGTAACAACAGTGGACATCAAAAGCTTTTCATGTGGTTTTGGAGCTGGGTTTGAGCTTCAGTGGAAACAACCGTCTCGAGATCAAGATCTTGTTAAAGGTTATGAAGTTTCTTGGAAGGAACAATCAATCAGATACGAAAAAAGGTCTGGTACTGATTTTGCTGGAATGGAAACCAAGTACAAATCACCGTGCACCTTAAAACTACAACCAGGGAGAATGTATTGGACAACTGTTCGAACACTCGCTGAATTACGAAATCCAAAAGAGAGCATCTCTGTAGAAGAGTCTTCAAAACATATCATATTAGGTAAGATAATAAGTTGATATTAATCAGTTCGTAATCCTAACATTATTTTTATGCAAAATACGTTACATATTATCAGGGTTTTTTCTCCTAATTGATCTGAACAAGTTGGATAGCCCTACAAATAAACCAAACTGATATTATATCGTAATTGTAATTTGGTATACTATGCGGGGTTTTTTTTTAATATGAGAGAAACGGAAACAGGAAGCGTCATATTTATTTATTTTTTTAAATTTTAATCAATGATGTTAATAAGACGGAGAAACATTTAAAATAAGCTGAATATCTAATTTAATATCTTATTTTTTTTTTTGGCAGATCCCACCCAGCCTGGAGCAATCATTCGGAGCCAGAGCAATTTCTCGGCAGATAACTTGTACTTAAAGTGGGAGAAATCATCGACAAGCTTTGTAAACCGATACAAAGTGACCGTCGGCGACCAGACACAATACACGAGAGGATATCTACCAGAAATACAATGGAATTCTCTTCTGATGCCCCTAACGGTTTATAAAGTGACCATAACTGCGATAAGTTATGGATATACGATTAACTATCCAACCTATGGATCTAAAGAGAGTCCTCCCTCTGTAAATTCAATACAAACAACTGATAGTATGTTATCATAAC
Organism: Magallana gigas; assembly: GCF_963853765.1. Classification (NCBI taxonomy): domain Eukaryota; kingdom Metazoa; phylum Mollusca; class Bivalvia; order Ostreida; family Ostreidae; genus Magallana; species Magallana gigas. Next base: position 28,231,546 of record NC_088857.1, on the reverse strand, counting down.
CAAATTATTAGATTAAATATTTCAATATTTTAAAAAGTAATAAATGTAGCTAAAGAATAGGAGGCATTACCTACACGTATATATAAATATAAAGCAGTTATTACTTTTCAAGGGCTAACATAACATGTAATGAAATTCCAATGCTATGCAAAGAGATTCCATTGCTATGCAATGCTATGGTGTATGTTGTAAAAGATAATATATGTTTGAACTGACTGTAAATATTTATTGCTAAATTGTAGTTAAATATTCTGGAAAGATATACTTGCCGTATGGAGATGAAGATTATATTCTACAAGGCAAAAAGACAAGTACACCTCTAAAATCACCGATAACTGTTTATGTCGGGGATGGATCTAATGACGGATTCAAATCCGTGGTTGTAAGTTTAACAATTCAAATATATGTACCGTTTTAACGAACATTGAATGTTTGCTTGTTTATTTATAGATTGCTTTTCTGCAACTAAAAACGTAACATCACTGTACTTGTGGAAGCAAATACGCAGTTGGAAAAAAGAGATGAAATATTATGCAAACTTATTCAGAATCATTATACATTTTATCTTTTACGTTTCTAAGGGAGAAGAATTATTACATATACATGTAGTTGACGTATATTCAGAAGATTAAAAGTGGTTGTTTCCATGGTCTTTGTTTAGATCGGCTCTAATGGTGTAATTGGACTTGGAGACAAGTTTAACAGTCCGAATATACAAAAACTTGATTCCTCCAAACTTTCGGGAGAAAAAATACTTTGCCCTTTCTGGACAGTGTTACATTCAGTTGGAAAAGTTGGGAAGGTGTACTATAACACGTATTCAAGGTATCTGACCAATAATCACGTTTTGTTTTGTTTTGTTTTGTTTTGTTTGTTTTTATGTGTTTTTTTATTTGGGGGGTGTTTTTTGTGAAATACATGGTAAAATATTATTATATACTTTGTGACATTCCCTATTGTATACAGGGTTATTTTCGCCCCGTGTAATGTTTGCCCTTCTTCACTTGCAAAGAGTTTCGCCCCGTCTTGATTTCGCCCAAACACAGTTGCGTTTAAAGAAAATTGATTGGAGACATCGGAAATTGCTCAGTCTTAAATTCGCCCGTTTACAACGAGGGCGAAAGAGGCGAAAATAAAACGGAGCGAATATTTCCCTGTATACAGTATTTTTTCGTACACTGTACCACACGTTTTATAATATTTCAAGGGGACCCAAAGCAGATGATGTCGATGTCATGTTCATGGAACAGGCAGACAATATCATCAAGAAACATTTCAGAGACTTTGGAAACTTTGAAGCTAGTTGGCTTGTGAAAGTCACATGGGAAAATATGACTGTAAATGGAATGAAAAAAGAAGAGGTTAATTATCACTAAAATTAATGCAATTCGTTTGTCTTTACTTTTATGTCCGTATAACAATTTTATGTCTCGTTGAACAGTACTTTATGATTAATAATACTTTTTTGTGATCAATTAAATAATGGGGTTTTTTTTTCTTTACAGAAAGTTACTTTCCAGTGCTATCTTATTTCTGACGGTGACAACACCTTTGTTGTTTTTAATTACGTTGATGTGAATCTTAAGCCTAAGAAAAATCGTAAGATCTCCGTAGGATATCGGTACAACGATATCATTGTGCGGAACCCATTTTCGAACAAGGATGGTGTGTTCCGAATGACAGTTATGCCTGGAAATAGAGGTAACTGATTAACTGAAATGAATATTCATAGCCAATGTAAACCGAAGTTTTTACGGTCTCACTTGATTTAGTTTTGATTCATGTGTTATTTCTTTATAGGCGGTCGTGGTCTTTTTATTTACAAAATGACCGAAGGGGTTCGTGCAAAAAGGGATGCTAGGGCGTGTCAATTGTGGTATAACTATAACCGAGTGAGTAAGATACGTGAGCAGCTTTTGGCCAATGAAATCGAATGTCCTTGCGATTCTCGGTTCCTCAGATTTGATCCACGTTTTGCCATCAGCCGATTTGACAGGAAAAATCGAATACTGTGCTTCGCCTCCGTATTGGTTGATGATAACGCTGTAAGAACTTTTAATTAAAAATGTTATTATTGACACTGCATGGGTAACTTTTGGCATTGTTTAGTTCTTTATTTTCGGTGTGTTTGTTTTAGGAATGTTGTTTCAAGATGTACGCTAATACTGAAAATTTAGGACCGCTGGAAAGTTCAATGCCGTTAGCTGGAACCAGGTTACAATTCAGTCCATTCTTAGACCAACACAAACACATTAATTATGACTTTAATCCTAAACGTGTTTGCTGCAGTACGCAGCAGTGCGATTTGTATTACTTTGTACGTCCGATCCCAGGATGTTATCGAGGATCACCTTTTGCCCCAGGTATTAAATACACAGAGAGAGAGAGAGAGAGAGAGAGAGAGAGAGAGAGAGAGGAGTCAATAAAATTGAACGTTTATTAAAAAATTCAACAACAAAAATAGAGATCAAATATCAAACGTAATTGACAATTTACACTGAAATGGTATTTTACCTTTATCTATAGATGTTGTGTACTACGTTTTAAACTTATGCGAATTGTATTTTTCGTTATAAAGCTGGAATGTTTGGAGATCCACATATAACAACACTTGATGGTAAACTGTATACATTCAATGGGTACGGGGAATACACTTTGCTGAAAATAAATACGAGTACAACAACATTTGATCTTCAAGCACGAACTGAACTTGCCACCGCTCAAAATGGCGGGAAATCAAATGCTACAGTATTTAGTGCTTTTGTAGCGCAAGACCAGACTGGTACCAACATGCAGGTTGAGATGTCACATGACAAGAAAAGTAAATGTCGTTTCAAAACGAGAATTGTTCATTTCAAATTGATGTCATTTTTTTTTCTCCTTGAGATGACCAATTTCGTTCTGTTCTAGGTATGGTTATTATGGCAAATGGTAAAGATCTCACCAAGCAGTTTGAAAACGCAAACTACACTCTGCTGACAGCAAATATTTCCATTCGTTGGGACGGGGAAAAAATTTCCGCCTTATTTCTTAAACCCCGTAGGTTATAATTTCTCTAGTCTTTGATTGTTTTGTGTTTGTTTATTTGTATTCCTTATTGACATTCATATGTAATTTGAATTTTAGTGATCACAGTAAAGATAAGCATTGAAAAGCGCCTGTTGCTTTGTGAAACACTCGTGAATAAAAAATACAAAGGACTGACTTCCGGTTTGATGGGAAACTTTGATGACATAGAAAGCAATGACTTTATGCTGCCAAATGGAACAGAGTTAAATGAGAACGCAACGAAAACAGAGAGAGAAATATTTTACAACTTTGGACAGCACTGCAAGTTTATTTTTATTTTGAATTTCTATCATTAACATTTGAACATTCGGCTCTGTGTCATATATGATGACAGTTTTGTAGTTGGTATAAAGTTTGGATCCTTCATCCATGAACCGAAATAATTATTCGTAAAAATAAATTATGAAATTTACAAACACACGAACCTGTAACTTGCGATCCAAAACAAATTATGTCACAATATCAACTGTAAATAACTATCTTTGGAAGTTTATTATATAGTCTACATCAGGATGGTTTTAAAAAGTATTTTAAAAATCGCAACAACGCTTGAATTATGAAAATTTGCTATTTACTTTTCTAAAAGGGTCAGTTAAAGAAACTTCTCTATTCCAATACGAGGATGGACTGACGTTCAAAGATTTCTTCCACCCCGAGTTTGTTCCCATGTTTGTGGACGAAGTTGACGAAAGTCGTCTAAATAATGCCAAAGCTAAATGCGGTCCACGCCCTTCCTCGTCATGTGTGTCGGACTATCTGGCCACGGGAGACCTAGAACTAGCTTTGTCATCCGGGAAATCTGAGGAAAAAGCTAAAAAGAATATTGCTGAGATAGGTATATAAAATTGTATTAACGTATAGTAATTTACGTATTCCAGATTGTTAAAACATTTAATGTCTGTCATGCGCGGATCAAGAAAATTTTTCGGGGGGATGGTGGGGGGTCCGACGGTTATTTGAGTTTTTCATGGGGTGTGGGGGTGTCTGAGGCATATTTTTGGTAATTTTCTAATGTAATTGAAAGAAATTTGAATTTTGAAGGGGTGGTCTAGACTCCCTGACCCCGCCCCTTCTAGGTCCGCGCATGTGTGTTTTCTTTAACACGACATTTTTTGTAGGGGTTTAAGGAGGAAAGTAATTTAAAAAAATATGGCGATTTTGATTGCATACAAAAATTGAAATGACATACATGTATAAATATTTATGCAAATATATTTAATCAGAAAATGAAACACCGCAAATATCCGGGAACACTACCATTAACGTCCAAGTAAACCAGACGGTGGAGATAAGTTTTAACATCTCTGACGATGGTCAAGCTGAACCATTGTTCGTCATACTGAAACAACCCGACAACTTCGTCCTTGACAATCAAACGGGGATCGCAACATGGACACCGACCAATGACAGCGTTTCCGAAATCCAGTATTACACAACTTTGTTTTTAAAAGTTCAATATTTTTTTAAAAATAAACTTTACATTCTATTTCGAATGTTTGTCTAATGTTTTAGAATTCATCAATTACAAGTACTATGTTATATCAATTTGAAATTATAAAAAAAAACCTATTTAAAATTTACTTAGATAATGTGAACGTTTTAACTGCTTTCAAATGTTATCAGCTACAAAATATGATTGGTATAGCATCAACCTTGAAAGAGGGATATATAACTAACTGACTGTTTGGGGGTTTAGGTTGCTCGCGGAAGATGATATGGGTGTACAGTCACCAGTTCTGGACGTTTTTGTCAACATGTGTAGTGGGTGCAGTAACCGTGGAAACTGTGATTTTGACAACTTATTGTCCTCAGAGGAAAATAAATTCCGCAAAGTAGCATGTGACTGCGATCCTGGATATTTTGGTATGTTGCCACCGCTTAATTAACATCTATTTCATACAAATCATTATGTTTTTGCAGCATATCTTTACTACCGTATTTTTTTTTTTCGCGTGTCACAAAACTTGCGAAAATGGGGAAAATCTGAAACATTTTTAATTTGCGTCTGTTATTTTTAGTGATTTAAAAAGTTCATTATAGAAAATGATACAGGATATAATTTCTGCGTATTCATTAATCTAAAAATAATAATCTAAAAGAGGTCGCGAAGAAAGCGAAAATTAGATCACCGCGAAAATTACAGGATATACGGTAATTTAGCAAAATACAAGGTAATATTTTACAACGTTGTAAATTACATCATTGCTACAAAACGAAGACCGTCGCTCTTTGTTGGAGATATATGGAGAATTCAATGCATTGCAAAATTATTTATGTTTATAGCTTTATCGGAATGATTTGTTTTAGGTGACAATTGTGAAAATGAGACGGACGCCTGTCTGGAAGACCCCTGTTCTCTAGACAGGGAGTGCACGGACCTAACCCCCGAAGAGGAGTCTGTACTTGGTCGCGGTTACAACTGCTCAGCTTGTCCCCCGGGCTATGACGAAGTCGATGCTGACTGTTTTGGTAAAATACTGTAAACAAACTTCAATTTGCTACGATTTTGTTACACGATTGCAAAATGGTACAATTATTTGCAGCAATTCTTTTTTGCAATATCGATCTTCAACAATTTTAGCCTTTAAAGTGTAGTTCGCGATGAGAAACATTCGCGAAGGTCCTTGCGCAAACCTTGCAAAAGTTACGCATATGCAAATAAAAATTGGTTTTCACCACTTTCAACATTCTATACTTAGTCTAGTAATTCTTAAATTCTATTTAGAGTCATACTTTGTGTTGTTTTAAAACTTACATACAATATTTGGTAAAAATTTAGAATTGCGTTTCATTTTCTTTTCAAAATTTTATAAAATTAAAAAATAACACAATTTTTTTTTTATCTTTTCAGACAAAGACGAGTGTTTATTGGCTGGCGGAAATGACTGTAACGCCTCAGTGGAGACCTGTGAGAATACAGAGGGCGGGTATATATGTCAATGTCTTCCAGGATATAAGAAAACGGATAACCATTGCAAAGGTAAAGCATCAGATGCATGAAAAAAGTGCCGGTGTTGAAGAAATTATATTGTGAAAATAATGGGTAAATGGTTTTTGTCATTTTTATGTTTTTTTAATATATGTGCGTGTTCGTTTTATTATATGATCTATACATGTAGATATTGATGAATGTCTGATTGGAACTTCGGGGTGCGAACAGATATGTCAGAACACACCTGGCTCTTTCACGTGTAGCTGTTACTCGGGCTTCACCTTACGATCAGACCAACGTTCGTGTGAGAAAACAGGTAAATGGTCTGCATGTAACAACTCATAGAAACTCAAAGTAATCGGGTTGTCAAAAATACATGAATATATATCAAATTATTATCACAAAAAAATAACAAAAATGTAAACAATCAATTTAAATAAACACTAATAAAGTACAGGACGTATTTTCATACTACATGTAGTTTACCCAAACTGTGGTTTTGACTATTTTTACAAATAACTACACTCGGGGGAAATGAACGCACCCGTGGTTTTTTTTTTTTTGCCCCTTTTGCCCTCCTTAATTGTCAGCGGGCAAACTCCAAAGTCCCAAATTATCTCTCTTTAAACACAACTGTGTCTGAGCTAATTCAAGAAGGGGCGAAGCTATTTACAAGTGCAGAAGAGCGAACATTATATGAGACGAAAATATCCCTGTATACAGTATACAATTCTCTGTTTTTATATCGTAACAAAACGCTTATTAAGTACGGTTGGCGTTATATTTCATATGCATGTTAAAACAAATTAATGTTTATATTGAATTTTTGAATTTTAATTGAAAGCGGATAGTGAGCCTTGTAAGGATTATGACAAGAAATGTGAATACACCTGCAGTAACAAAACAGGAACAGTTAAATGTGAATGTCCTCTGGGATTCCAACTGGCTGTAAATGGAATCAGTTGCAAAGGTATACATGAAACACTCCGTCGAAAGCGGTATATTCATTTTTTTTATTTACATGATTGCTAGAGCGTGTCTCTCAGTTTGTTTCACTGCAATTGAACAAACTTCTAATTTTTCTTCTATCACTAATGCAGCCACGGTATTGCTTGGCTGTTTTTTAATAAATCATGCATTGCATTGTTTATGAAAAAGTTGCAACACATACGATTTCACAAAATCGATATGCGTTCTAAAACATTCATGTTTATGAACTATTTTTAAGATAGTGTTTAAATCACATACGATTTAAAAAATTGATTTGGTTTAATTTCTGAAACACTTTAAAAGTCGATTTTTCAATCACATATTATTTCACTCTTTAGACATCAACGAGTGTGAGCTTTCTACATCACCGTGCGAGCAAGGCTGTGTCAATACCGAAGGATCGTTTAACTGTACCTGCAGACCTGGCTTTTTTCTAAATGAGGACAAAACATCCTGCACAGGTGAAAAATGAATGTTTACATGCTTTGAAGTTTCATCTAATGATTGATAATATAATTATGTATATTCTGAAAAACTATAACTAATATATTGCATATAGGTGAGTGTCTTCGGGGCTGGGTGTGAGGGAGGGGATAGGGTAAACTTTGTAATACTTTTATTAATTGTAATTAAGAAAATTTTCAAAACCAGGAAGAGAGTCCTAATCACCTTTTAATCCACGCATGTTCGAGGTGCTTTACTTCCCTCTTAAACATATCTGATATTTTGATAACTTTGTGAAAAGATAACATTAAAAAAAATTTTTTTCAAAGATAATTAAATACAAGACAAAAACGTAGATATTGTTTGTCACAAATTGGATTTTCTCTCAGTGGTTTTTTGTTTGACAGGTTGTGAACTTCCAAACTATGGCCAAAATTGCAGCAAAGTGTGCGAGTGTGGTCCCGGGGGAGACAAATGTGACGAAGCTACCGGGTGTGTCTGCCTGTCGGGGTGGACGGGGGAGAAATGTGACGTTGACATCGATGAGTGTACCACAGATCCATTTGTATGCGGCTCAAACCAAATATGCCAGAATCTCGAGGGGTCCTACTCATGTACTTGCGGGGATGGTTTCGAATTGGTGGATAATAAATGCGAAGGTGGGCTTTTATTTTAAATTAGGCGTAGACAATTTTTTGGCAATTCTATATTTGTCTATTTATGTTTTGATAATGTCAAAATATATTCATAGTACTCAGTGGAATCATTTTTGGGAGTTGATTTTTAATCAACTCTCCTATGCAGTCACTCGGACAAACCGAAAGTGAAACAGTGTTTGGACCTCAGCACAAATCATTGCTCCTGACAAGACTTAGTTCTTGAAAATAATTGATGAATTCGATGTAATGTATGCTAAAGCATTGTTTTTCAAGGAAACTTATTTACAAATACCTTAAAAATAGTCAGATTTTAAATGGTACGAACAATTTAAATATTTTTTGTAGTCGTATGTATTCCTACGCCGGAGTTCAATATAGTCTCGTTCAACTCGACGCTCGGCTGTCTCCGTATACCCTTGTCGGAGATTTACGGTGTCAGCCGAGCGTTTGGTTGAACGAGACTAGAGTTCAATATTGCTTGGATCCATACAATTTTCGAGAAATATTTCTACCACTGATACAAAGTTTGATTGAATTAATTATATCTTTAAATATTATTTAACATGATTCATATGGAGGTTTCTCGACATTCTAGTCGAAAAAGTTCAAAAATTCATAATATAAAAATATGCGTAATTCAAATTAGAAACTACGTATACATGTACTTGTCAAGCAAAATAACATATCATTAATTTTAAAATAAATAAACATCGACAAAATCAACTCCCGCCAGTTCTTCAGTACTTTGATTATACATGTATGTAATACATTATCTTAATTTTATGTCTACTTTATATCTTTTTATTGTACTATATTTTTTTCAAAATGGATATTTAGAGTAACTAAAGCGCTCGATTTACAGATATTGACGAGTGCGCTGATATGGGTTTGAATGACTGTCCAAAGTCCACCACAGTCTGTCGCAATACACACGGCAATTACTCTTGTGAATGTCAGAAAGGATTTCAGATGAAAAACGGCGCATGTGGAGGTTACTTTTTTTCTCCATAATAATACCACTTGATAATATCAAATGTGTAATAAATCAAGATTTGTGACAAAATATCAATGGAACGGGAAAGAAATTAATTTTATGGTTATGAATAAAACTTAATTTGATTTTATATTAGATATAAACGAATGTGAAACGGGCGTCCATGGCTGTTCGCAGATGTGCATTAACGTAGATGGCGGCTTCAATTGTGCGTGTTACTATGGATTCACTTTACTAGATGACAGGGAGACATGCGAAAAAGGTTGGTTTGTAAAAAAACTTAATTGTGTGACCCTTTCTCTCTCTCTCTCTCTCTCTTGATTGATTGATTGATTTCCTCGTACATAAACATTCCAGTTAAGGACACGTGTGCCCGTTTCCCTGGCCTCAACTGTAGCTATGCGTGTCGGCAAAAAGGTCTGGACCCGGCATCAGGGGTTTGTTTCTGTGAATCTGGATACCAACTTGGTGGCGACGGGACAACATGCATTGGTATCCTAAGAAATTTTCACTTTTATGCTATTAATTCCTGCTCGATTTTCGTTTATTTACATGTATTGCTAACTCCAATGATTTAGTAAGGACTGGAAAAATTAATCAAGCTTTTGAAATTTTGACATCATATCATATTGAACTTTAAGAATACGGAATCGATATAGATTTTATTTATTCCTAGACATCAACGAGTGCAGCAGCAATAACCACTGTGTCCACAACTGTACAAACACAGATGGTTCATTTGAATGTGGATGCGCCATTGGATACAGACTTCAGAACGATGGAATATCTTGCGAAGGTGCGTTATTTCAAAATAGTTGTATTATGTAAAGTAATGTTTATTGTTTTTTCTTTATCTTAATGTCCTTTACTGCTCAAAATGATACTACAACGATTTATCATGCAATAATTTAGTTTGGAATTTAGATATAGAATTAATTTAAAAATGACTTAAGTTCATGCGTTTCATATCCCTTTTTATTATCACACAGCATGCGACGAGCATTTCTACGGCGAAAACTGTGAGACACCGTGTAAATGTGGGCGTGGCGCCCAGACATGCCACCATATAGATGGGTGTGTCTGTGAGTTAGGGTGGACAGGGGAAACTTGTGAGCAGGACGTAAACGAATGTTTAACGAGTCCTTGTCATGGAGGTCACGAACTCTGCTTGAATACCCCAGGGTCCTATAGATGTGAATGTAAACCAGGATTTAACAAATCCAGTGAACAATGTATAGGTATAAAAGATCATCCTTAGAATCATTTTGGGGCTTTTTTTTGCAAAACTTGTTTTCGGTTGCTGTCAATTGTAAACTCAATTTTGTTTATTTATATACGTAGATATTAATGAATGCCAAGATTCAACCATTTGCCCACAGAAATGTGTGAATACAGAAGGAAGTTACGCGTGTGCTTGTAATGATGGCTTCAAACTTGATGAAAATGAGAAAGACTGTGAAGACATAAATGAATGTCAGCAAGCGAAGTGTCACGATTGTGAGAATTTACCGGGTAGTTTTAAATGTTACTGCAGGGATGGATTTCTACTCAATTCTACAACACAGATGGATTGTCACAGTTAGAAATGTTTCTTACTTGTACTTCTGTGTCATCTGAATTTTGTGTTTCTAGATCTGTTTTACATGTATTAGTTTTGAATAGTCAGTTTATGCAAAAATAGAATTAACAACCACTGAAATACATGTATTCCACATGTTGTAACAGATATTGACGAATGTTCTGATGGAAGCAATACCTGCTCACCCCATGCCACCTGTACAGACACAATTGGCAGCTACACCTGCAAATGTCCTGATAAAGGTTTCAAAGGAGATGGTCATGAATGCATAGGTACAAAACAAAAAAAAATATTTTCCCACACCTGTTTACCTACTAAGCGTATGCAAATACTGAATACAAATGGACCAATAACTTTATGACTAATTCAAGTGTATCTGAGTTTGTTTGTTGAAACATTTATTAACGTTTATATTCTAGTAATTATATTCTTACAAATTCAATTAGTAAACCTGATTTTTTGTTTAAGTATATTTTCATATAAATTTGATTGAAGAACTTACAGGAATTTTTATGGTTCTCTCTTTCAAAAATAACAGCCTGTGAAGACTTCACATACGGAGAGCAGTGTTCCCAAACGTGTACATGTAATACAAGTAATACAGAAACATGTGATGGTTCCTCGGGGGTGTGCACCTGTAAGACGGGGTGGGAGGGGCGAGACTGCGATATAGACGTGGATGAGTGTAAGAGAGGGACCAAGGAATGTGACGACACGGAGCTACAAATCTGTGTGAACACCCCTGGCTCTGTCCATTGCGAGTGTCGTTATGGGGGAGTAGACCTAAATAACTGTATTGGTAAGTGTATTGTTTTCCGTCATTAATGCAACAGTCATGTTATAGCTTAGACATACGTTGCATGCGCTGGTCATATGGGGAGGGGGAGGAAGAGGGTCAGGACCCCTTGGAAAACTTTTTCAACTGTACCTTTGACCACGAAAAAGGGGATGGGGCTTTCTCGGCAAACAAAATTATTATTTTTGGATAAGCTTGCATTTGATCTTAAATGTAAATAATAAAGTAATAAAATTTAAAATTGTCTTTATTGTCTTTATATATTTAAATATTTAAGACAAATATTGTGTTTTACAGAGCCTAAACCGGAATATACCACAAGTAAGAGTTATAAATATACGTAAATACAATTGTAACAATCTTTTATTTACAAATCAAATTGTACACTTATTGTCATTCATAATTTATTATTCATTTTCATGATGTATCACTCATGTGTTATAAACTGGCATATTCTTTAAAAGGTAATATAGAAACGAAGGTTAAGGTGGAAGCCAGATTTGAGACAAACATCGGGCGTCAGGAATTTCTCGCAGACTCCGAAAAGTTTGTGGAAGAATATGAAAAATCGGTGAGAAGAAATATCTTTATTTTATTTTTTTATTATGTAATGATTACATAATTCATTTTTTTAATTAATGGAATTGAATGAGAAAGATTGTGGGATTTTAATGTAAATAGTATTTTCATAGTTGAACGCTTTTTACGAAGAAGAAAATGTCAATGGATTCTCTGCAGTTAAAGTTTTGTCTGTAAGGTAAGTTATATGTTATAGTCCCTCTGCATTTAAAAAACCCCAATATTTAATCAAGTTATATATACAAATCTAATTTACAGTTTAGTAATCTATGAATCCACTTTGAATTTGAAGATTTGGGAGTCTAATCATCGACTATGAAATAATTGGGAGCATTAACAACTCGGACAGTTTTAAGACAGACCTCGCAAAATGCATGACCCAACTTCTTAGTGGTAAAATCAACATCACCGTTTTACAACAGACCCAAGTAATACTGACCGTCACCATTAAAGACCAGTCCGGTCTTCAGCTGACCAGTAAGGAGTTTACTTATAGATCCTTGTTTCAAAGTAGTCTGGCCACTTTAAATAAATGATACTTCATATTTTAGTAAAAATTAATGTTATCAGCAAATCGTTTTTGCTTTAAGATAGCAGATAAAAAATTTCCTACAACATACAATCTAAGGTATAAAATGCTGTTAATATAGGTATATTATATAAATAGTGCCTGTTTGGGAGGGTAACAGTTGAAATTGACACCCCTCGAAAACCATTGTCAACCGACGCGAGTTGACAATGGTTTTCGAGGGGTGTCAATTTCAACTGTTATCCTCCCAAACAGGCACTATTCATTTTGTTATACTGAATGTCTTTTTTAAAAATTTTAAGAAAATTTTACTGCTTTTATATAGGAATAACGTGAATTCTACAGAGAACCGTACGCGCATAATTTTCGCGCATGTAATATTTTTTGATATTACCCGTTGCCAAGTGCGTTGCTAACGCTGAGGGTAATAGTAAATATTATTAACTGCGTCTTAACCAATCAGATTTCAGTATTTAACATGAAAGTATAACAATGTAGTTTATCAAATTTTCTTGACTCATTTTTAAGGCCTATCTCCTTCTGCGTCCCCGTGTTATGTGTTGAAAAGTTTCGGGGCTTCTTGTTCGTCAGGGAAAAAATGTATAGATTCTTCTGGGGTAGCAACTTGTGTGTAAGTATTGACACAGAATAATGCAATGGATACTTGTATTAGATTCAATGAAAAATATGCAAAGCACTGATATATGAACAAGTTATTGTAACGTATAATATTTTCATATTCACAGCGACGATTCATCTGACGAAGGTAAGGTTTAATTCTCAGTTTAATCCAATCAAGCAGCACATACATGAGCATGTTATATAATATTGTTGGTATTTACCAAATGTGATTCATTTCATTGTTCAATGTATGATTTGGAAGGGGTTTTTTTCTTGTATAAAATCAAGGAAAAAATTATGGATTCTGGACGAATGATACAATTATTGCAGTGAAAAAAAATTTCCTTTGAAGATTAAATATGAAATCAAATTTTTACAAACGTCATCATCGCCATCCTTATAATCATCAGCAAATTGCTGAAAATGGCTTTGACAAGCAATAATTTTTTCGCAATGCTTTTGAATTTTCTAGATTCGTCAATGTTTTTACTTTATCTTGGAGTAAGTATTCCACTCGTCCTCATCATAATAGCCATGATGGGTTGTTGGATCTACCATCAGAAAACAGCGAATCGTGTCCAAGTGTGAGTGGGTTTTTTTGTCAAACACAACCAGCCATAATTAATTACATGTTGTTTAAAGTAACTATCTTTCATTGAGAACGAATTTTTATGAAAGAGGACATTTTTTGATGTAATTGGAACCGTGTTAAATATTATAGAAAGTTAATGTTCTTAAAATTTATTTTAAAACCTTTTACTTGGTGGTTGAAATAAGCTTATATGCATATTAATAAATGTTGCATTTGTATTTCAGAATCCGTTTAAGTGATCCAGACGTTCAGAAAATGAAAGTTTGCAAGGAAATACCTAAACGTAACTTCTTCGAAGACATGGAAGCGCTTGGTCCTTTCTTTGGACAAGGTAAAAAGAAAAGTCAACGGTCTAGATTATTTTGTAGCTGCAGGACTGTAGCTCCCGGTCTGAAAAAATTCGGATGGACGACCTGGGAGCTACAGTGCCTCCCATAGTAAAAAACTGCAATTTACGGCGCACAAAAAAATGCGCAAGGTTTTGACTTATTAATCTCATTTACGATCACATTCTGTACAAATATTTAATCCCAAAAAATTCCTCGGACATTTTACTACAGATATTGTCACTTCACTTGCCTCTGATATTCCATTAAACACCATCCCCAGCCCTGTCAATTAAAGTGGTGCAAGTTTGTTTACATTTAAAAATGGCGACTCTCGATCTCGACGTAAATTAACATACTTCATTTTCCGAGGTCGGTTATCATGTTTAAGAGAAAGTCTGAGGCAAGTAAAGTGATGATATCAGTAGTAAATTTGCTGAAGAATTTTATGGTTCTAATTATTTTTACAGAATTTGTGTGAAAATAAGGTTAATAAGTCAAAACCTTGCGCATTTTTTTGTGCGCCGTAAATTGCAGTTTTTTACTATGGGAGGCACTGTAGCTCCCAGGTCGTCCATCCGAATTTTTTCAGACCGGAAGCTACAGTCCTGCAGCTAGATTATTTTGTTGGTATAATGTTCAACGTGCATAGGTCCCATCATCCTGCTTGTTTTGATGAAAAAGATGCACTTTCTTTAAGATGAGTCTGAATATTTAAAGCAAAAACTGTGCTATATATATGTTAATGTAATTAACTTATATAAATATATATTCATATATATATCTTCCTATGAATTAGTAACTTTTAAGTTCGATAACAATGCTTAAGCAAATTTAATTTGTTATAACCCTTAGTTCTCTATCCATATAAGTATGTTGATTGAATAATTCTGGTTTTACCATTTTTTAATTAATTTTTTTTTTTGTATTACAGTTGATTGGCCTAGCAAAAAGTAATGGACAAGAAGTCAATGCACCAATCAACTTTCCTGATAGAGATTTTAAACAGACAATAAATATTTTTATGTTTGTTTCCTCCTTCAAGTTTTATTGAGCCAAAGTTATGAAAATCATCAAACATATCCATTTGTGTCAATTTTGTTTTTATTAAATTGTGTATGTACATCTCAATTCTCATCCATGATGTGTATACGACAGTGATAGCGGATTCAAGCTTTAAGTTATTTAGATTAAAATCTTTATATCACATTTGTTTTTTCCAGAAAATATCAGTTTTTTTAAACAAGTATTAAGAGTCAATTAAAAACGCTAATCGCAATAGATATATACATACACATTTACCACTAAATATTTCATTATATATTGGACAATATGCAGCAAACATAATTTGTATTAACCACGTTTGATTACATGTTATTATGCAGTATAGTATATGCATTATTTTACTAATAAATAATTTGAATTAAAAGAAACTTTGAAGCATATATAACACAGAAAACGTTTTCTAAAATAGGCTTAAAAACATATTGGACTACAGACAAAAGTAAACAAATCAATTACATAATTATCTTCTAAGATTACGAACAGCAGGCATTTATCAAACATTTTCCCTATTTCATTAATCTATCTCAAATGTAACCTGTTTTTGCTTTTTTTTCTCAATTCTTTATCCTCATAATAATCCCAGTTTTCTATCTATCAATAAAAAACAACAACAACAACGATCATAATTTGTTGTTTGTATATCGTCACCTACAGATTAGATATAATTTTAAAAAAAAATGAAAGTGTATCAGTCTCTCTCTCTCTCTCTCTCTCTCTCTCTCTCAAACAAGAGGCTCATGGGCCACATTGCTCATCTGAGCAACAATATACATCACAAAATTAGTTTTACTGAGTCAAATACAAAAAAATGTGGACAATGTAGTCTAACAGATCCTGTATTTAAAAAAATCAATTTTCCCCTGGATATTCTGTTAATCATTGATTCCTTTATGTCACAGTACTCACATCCTACTCCTAAAAAAGTATGATTTTGATGAATTTGAATCTTCACTATCTAAGGTTGCTTTCACTAAAGTTGCATTTTTTCCAAGAAAATGCTGTTGTTTTTTTAAAAAGATTTTTCTCTATATATTCCTTTGTAAAGATTTAACCCCTCCCCATTGTGCCCCTACCCTACCCCCGGGGATCATAATTTGACCAAACTTGAATCTACGCTACCTGATGACACTTCACACAAGTTACAGCTTTTCTGGTCATTCGTTTTCTGAGACGAAGATTGAAAATAAAATTTCTCTTTATATTCCTATGTAAAAATTTGACCCCAAAACTGTGGCCCCACCTTACCCGCGATGATTTGCACAAACTTGATTCTGCACTATTTGAGGATGCTTCCACCAAAGTTTCAGCTTTTCTGACCCAAAGGTTTTTATGTAGAAGATTTTTAAAGATTAACTCTATAGTTCAATGTAAAACTTCGACCCCCCCCCCCCCACATTGTAGCCCTACTTTACCCCTTGGGGACCCTGATTTAAACAAACTTGAATCTACACTATCTGAGGAAACTTCCACACAAGTTTCAGCTTTCCTGGCCAAATGGTATTTGACTAGAAGATTTTTAAGGATTAACTCTTTATACTCATATGAAATACTTCGACCCCCCCCCCCCCAAATTGAGGCCCCACTTTACCCATGGGGACCCTGATTTGAACAACCTTGAATCTACACTATCTGTAATGCTTCCACGCAAGTTTCAGCTCCGAAGGAGAGGGGGTATACTGTTTTACCCTTGTGTGTCTGTCTGTCTGTCCGTCCGTCTGTCCGTCCGTCTGTCTGTCCGTCCGTCTGTCCGTCCGTAACAAAAATTTCTGTCGCATTTATCTCAGCAACTATTTATTGCAGATGCTTGAAATTTTAACACAGTTTTTGTATAGGCATGCCATATCGTGGGATATATTTTTGTACCAATTAGACGTCAACTTCCTGTTAAATGACGACTTTGCTTATTTTTAAACCAAAATTTTCAAACAAATTTTCGTCAAAGATTTCTCAGCAACTGTTTATCGCAGATGCTTGAAATTTTTACACAGTATTTGTATAGGCATGCCAAATCGTGGGATATATTTTTGTACCAATTGGACGTCAACTTCCTGTTTAATAAGTACTTTGTTTATTTTTAGCCAAAATTTTCAAACAAATTTTTGTCAAAGATTTCTCAGCAACTATTTATCGCAGATGCTTGAAATTTTTACACAGTATTTGTATAGGCATGCCATATCGTGGGATATATTTTTGTACCAATTGGACGTCAACTTCCTGTTAAATGACGACTTTGCTTATTTTTAATCCAAAATTTTCAAACAAATTTTCGTCAAAGATTTCTCAGCAACTATTTATCGCAGATGCTTGAAATTTTTACACAGTATTTGTATAGGCATGCCATATCGTGGGATATATTTTTGTACCAATCAGACGTCAACTTCCTGTTTAATAAGTACTTTGTTTATTTTTAGCCAAAATTTTCAAACAAATTTTCGTCAAAGATTTCTCAGCAACTTTTTATCACAGATGCTTGAAATTTTTACACAATATTTGTATAAGCATGCCATATCGTGGGATATTTTTCTGTAGCAATCAGACGTCAACTTCCTGTTTAATAAGTACTTTGTTTATTTTTAGCCAAAATTTTCAAACAAATTTTCGTCAAAGATTTTTCAGCAACTATTTATCGCAGATGCTTGAAATTTTTACACAATATTTGTTAAGGCATGCCATATCGTGGGATATATTTTTGTACTAATCGGACCTCAACTTCCTGTTAAATGACGACTTTGCTTATTTTTTGCTAAAATTTTCAAACAAATTTTTGTCAAAGATTTCTCAGCAACTTTTTATCGCAGATGCTTGAAATTTTTACACAATATTTGTATAGGCATGCCATATCGTGGGATATATTTCTGTAGCAATCGGGTGTCAACTTCCTGTTAAATGACGACTTTGTTTATTTTTATCCAAAATTTTCAAACAAATTTTCGTCAAAGATTTCTCAGCAGCTATTTATCGGAGATGCTTGAAATTTTTACACAGTATTTTATTAAGGCATGCCATATGGTGGCCAGGATATATTTTTGTACCAATCGGACGTCATCTTCCTGTTAAATGAGTACTTTGTTTATTTTAGCCAAAATTTTCAAAAAAAGTTCCTCAAAGATTTCTCAGCAGCTATTTATCGCAGATGCTTGAAATTTTAACACACTATTTGTTTAGGCATGCCATATTGTGGGATATATTTCTGTACCAATCGGATACCAGCTTTCTGTTAAATGTCGACTTTGCTTATTTTGCATATTCACATCAGAACGGGGGTATCACTAGTGAGTATTGGCTCACAGGTATCTTGTTTAGTGATTAAAATACAATATAAGTAAAAGTTATATACATATAAAAAACTCATTCAAAATAGCATTTTTATATTATTTATTGAACTCGATCCTCCCCCCCCCCCCCACTTAATAATAATGCATTATGTGATGGTACTGTACGTGACTGCACGTGTGTATGCGTCCTTGGACTGTAACTAAAATCTTAAGTAAAGAGATATTAAACATAATATTCTTTTAAAACAATTAATACATGTACAATGGTACATTTATGTCGTTAAAATGCGCATTCTTATAAGTCTAATTGAAATACTAATAGTGTAAAAGATTTGCACACTAATTCCTTAAAACAATGATTTAAATGGTAGAACATCTTCAAGTAGAGATGGGTTAAAGCAGGGTTTTTTTTTTAATTTAATGCTCCCTGGTTTTCAAAATAGAAATTTTTTTTAGGTCCCTAAGATGTAATTATTTTATTCTCGTTAAATGATAGAACCATCAATAGATTTAAACCTAATCTGTATGTTTTGAACCTCTTAATCTAAAAATGCTGGGAAAAGTTACCTTTATAGCAATCTATGTTACAGAATAACATATTGCTTTGATTTCAAACCTTAATGCAGTACAGTAGAAATGAGTGTCATATTTGAACAAAAGTTAAATATTAATTGTTCCCTAGTCCATTTTATGAAATTTGAAAAAAGAATTGGCAAATTTATCATTATATATAATAAAAAATAAAGTTACTTTTATAAACCAGGCTACAAAATTTCTATCAATATTTTGTAGTAAATCGGAAAAAGCCTCATCAGGTCATTACACAAAATATCAGGTCATAACATAGAAAATGATGACCATCAAATTACATCTTTATATATGTAATAAAAAGAAAATATCATAATTATTAGTATAAGATATAACTATTTTAGCTGTATTTCCTTGAATGTGTTATTTTGCAAAATATATCTCATCAGGTCAATCAGGACATTACACACATCAGGTCATTAGACAGTCTCAGTACACAATTCGCGCCGTCTGACGTCACACCTAATCGGAAGGCCTCGGGAATCAGACTACACAAACACCAACACTATCCTCATGGCGGAAAACTCAAGAATTAGGTATTTTAGAGAAGTAGTTGTTCCTTCCAATTCAGGGTCTAAATGGAAGGAAAGACATATCAATACAGGTAACGGTGTGCAAAATCAACATTAATTGATGGTGGTGTTCTTTTCTTTTCTTCATTTTGACGAATATCCATTTTATTGTGGTTAATGAACCGGTATTATTTACCTTTGTAGTTTCATTTTCGTTATTATAGGAATTGACAATAATGTCTCTATGAAACCATAAGACAGACGATGAAATGTACACACATATAAATATATCTTATCTAAATAATTATGACAGATATACCCTAAAACTTTCATATCATAAGACCATGATAATCGAGTTCACCATCTTTTGTTTATTAATTTTAACAGCAATTATAGCATTTTCTATCGTTAAAATGACAGATGTCCCACGAACCTGGTTTAAAAATTTAATTAGTTCCCTGTACATACTTTGTAACAAATGGATATAAAAAGATATGGCGCTGTATCTCGCCTTAATTTGAATATGATTGAGTGTCAAATATCTACATGTTAAGTACATTGTTGCCGACTTCCATAGCTCCAGTTTACCACATCCATTATATTTGCAACAAAATCGCTACCACATTTAACATCATCTTTTTAAAATAGGCTGTTTACAGGTAACTTATTGGAGGGTTTTATGACGAGATTTACTGGACTTTGTTTTTAAAACAAAAGATGACGTACGACACAAAAATGTTTGAATGATTAAGTCTTGTTCTTCTGTACTCTAGCTGTACTGAATTTTTGCTTCCACCACTTTTCTATATTTCAACGATAATTAATACCTTTGTGCTTAAACTACGTTCATCCATTAATATGAAAAATGTCCAGATTATTTGTTTTGAGACGCGCCCTCTACACCTGTTTCTTTTTATTACAACTTAATGGCAAATACTTGTTTGCGGCGAGAAATATTCGCGACAATAAGGCTCTCGCGAAAATTTGAATAAAAGTTGTTTTACAGTACATTCTGTCTGATACAACTTGCTTTAATTATGTGGTCGTCTCCAGCCATTTTCGCTTTCTTTATACAAAGTGACAATAGTTTTTTGTGGTGTCATGCGTGGAAACATTATTTACAAACGAAATGAATTCTTTTATTTGAATTTTTAAAAACCCTGATACATTTTTATTATAGAAGGTTCTTGTACATGTAACAGCATCAAAATGTAGTGTTTTTGACAAGTATATGTATTAAAGATGTTTGTTGTTTAGTGGCTTCGGTGAGCACACTTCAGGACATCAAAGTCCCGGACAGCAGCGGGGGATACACCTTTACAGAAGGCGGAGTCACAAACAGATTTATATACTGGTAAGTATGTATTTCAGGTTCTCAAATCGTCAGTCTTAAAGTATTTTTTTTCATCCAAAAAAATGTTATTATTGCTTCAATCTTTATATTCTAAATGAAATGAAATAAAACAATAATTTTTTTATGGTATCCATGCATTTTATGAAGGTATTGCAAGTTTGGCCACAATGAATATAATGGGATTAATAATGTATACATTCAAGTTGATTGAGATCAAATTAAAAAACAAAGTTGTACCAGTGCAATGGTGGTTCAGAGTCTCTGTGGGTCTCTGTGGAGTCACTACGGAAAAGTAGTTCGTTGAATGGCTAATTGTAATTTTAACATTTTGAAGACTAATTAAATTTGTCTATATAAAAAGCAGATTTATGGTACAGATAAAAAAAATCCAGATAATTTAGAGTTATCAAACATTGGTGAGGATCGGAGATCATTAAGAGCCTGCTTTTGTCCACAAAATGCTATGCTATAATTTTTTTATAAAGAACGCAGTCATGAATGAAAATTCTGAAGAAAAAAAAAATTCTAAGTGGAACAAAGCAAAGTACTGTAACAAAACACTGAAGGGTGTATTCCACAAACAATTATCATTTTATAAACCTTATATTTCTAACCCTTCAAATTTATTTATTGTTTCAATGAACAGGAGGACAACCAGCAACGTCTTGGAGCTGGTGGAGGAGAGTCTGGACTATAACTTGTTGGGGTCACAGATCCGATTTCACTTCCATGACACTCAGATCATTGGGGGAATTTCCATTCACGAATCCCATGGAAATGTGATTGTGTTGGTTGTCACGGCAATCAGTGTACACCGTTTGGTTTTTCCTCATCCAAGTAAACTGATAAAAAATGTAAGCAAAAATTCACATTAAACATGGTATTCATTTGATGTCTGTGCTTCTGCATTTCCATGATGTTTGGGTTACATTGTAATGTTAACAATTTTACTATTATATTTAGACATTTAAGAATCTTTTCAGTTCATTAAACAAAAAACTATGGGATGGGCAGTGTTAACAATGCAGTGTCTTTAGACTAGAATTTAATTCAACTCTGTGTTGGTCAATAAATCATTTTTTAACTACATTCTAACAGTATTTTTAACATGTTGCTAAGTTTTACTTATTTCTGCAAGATTTTGACTTTGAATGTGCAAATATTCACAGCATTAAGAAAAAAAACGAGATCGCCAAGTAGAATCTTCTAGAGTTTAGTTTAGAATAAAAAATTTGTAAAAAAAAAAATAATGCATTTAAAAATTTAAACAGTTGGTTTTCCTATGAATTTTTATAAATAAACAGCAGTAAAAAATTACAAGTTTCTCAGTGTTTGAAATCAATTTGAAATGTGTAGTATGTACATGTCAAATAGCATGATCCATTTGAATTTTAGAACATTGGATACACCCAGAGCAGTCAACCGCTGCCATCAATCTTCAACTATGCATCAGACTTGGAGAGTCATTGGAGTAAATATTTGTTGAACCATGGCGGGAATTTCTCATCACAGATCCAGGCAGCTGCTTCCTCTCAGAACATGGAGGGAGAGGCCCAGTTTGCTCTCAGTAGCAATGAGGGGAGCGTTCTTTTGATCAAAATGCCTCCCCTTAATATTCAAGGTAGTCAGCTATGAAAGTGAAACAATTTAGAGTGTTCATGCTTCAAAAAGCTAACCTTTTTAGCTCACCTGAGCTGAAAGCTCAAGTGAGCTTTTCTGATCACTTTTTGTTTGGCATCCATATGTCCATTCATCCATCTGTCTGTTAACTTTTTAGGTTTTCGGCTTCATCTTGGGGTAGGTAGGGGCCACAATGGGAGGGGGGAGGTCAAATTTTTACTTAGGAATATTTAGAGGAAATCTATAAAAGTCTTCTCAAAAACCATTTGACCAGAAAAGCTGACACTTGTGTGATACACCATAGGTGGTGTAGATTCAAGTTTGTTCAAACCAAATAGGAATAGAGAAAAATCTTCTTACAAATACTCAAACAACAAAAGGGCTTGGTATTTTCCATAAAGATATAAGGATAAAAATTGGTAGATTTTTTTTAATATTTTGAGCAGGATCTTCTATACTTAGTTGTCAAGATATTTTGATTTGATACTTTAATGCTGATTTGATCAGAGTTAAGGCTATTGTTGCTTAGGTGAGCGATGTTGCCCATGAGCCTCTTCTTTAATAATACAAATAACTGTAATCATTGTCCAAGTTTCTCAAAGTTTTTAACCTGAAAGCAGTGAACAGAACAAAAACAATAGGTCTTTCCACTGTGGCATAAAGATAGTTTATAGGGTTGTGAGTCTTGTAGTGAGTGGTGATCATTATTTGCAGGCATTGTGCAGCAGTTTGAACTCTTCAAGTCTTCAATGATGCAGAAGTTGTGGACCCAGCTGGTTCCTGTAGCCATGAGGTTAGTCTATGAAAGTGGGAATTTTTAGGTCACCTCAGCTTTTTCTCTGGAACCACTGAATCACTGAACCAATTTTAACCAAACTTGGCATAATGATATAGCATCTATTGAAGATATTAAATAAAAGTACAAATACCCATGAAAGCGCAATTAAAATTGATGTAGGGGAAAAATTCCAAGATATCTTCATTGACACGTTATCTTATTTTACTTGGAAAAATTCACAGAAACGAAAACAGATTATAATGGGGAATGTTTACACCTTTTCTCCATTCAAAAGTCACTTTGAATACTTTGCACAATAATTCAATGTTATCATCTGGGTCTGCTGCAATACAAAATCCTGTACACATCACATTTTTAAGCCCTGTATTGAAACATGATAAGCTAAACGGGGCGTTTGAACTCAGAAATGTTATGTTGAAAAATTTTCATAATTTTGAATGAACATCGTTTAAACCCTGAGGTATTTATAAATGTTGAGTAATCAAGAATAATGTGAATCGAGGATACCTAGGGACAGAGTATAAAATGATTGCATTTAATTCTGACAATTTAATATCTTAAATCATTTGGTATTACCTCACAATTTCAATCTTTTCATCTCCATCTGGTGTCTTGTAGGGGGAGTCAGGGATCCCTGGAGTCAGCCACGGGACTGGTGATCCATCCCTTCAGGGGAGACACCTACGTCTTTGCCATCTGCAGGGACCACAAAATCAGGGTGTGGTCTACTAGGGTATGTACATGTATCTGTATGAGAATTTTGAACCCCCTCATCTTTTATGTTGTAGTTTAACATAACAGGACTTTTGCTAACTGCAGGTCTGTAGCTCCAGAACTCATTCTGTACAAATTTTTGATTCCAAAAAATTCCTCAGACTTTTTTTACTACAGATAGTGTCACTTTACTTGCCTGATATTCTCTCAAACACCATCACCAGCCCAGTAAAGTGGTGCAGTTTGTTTACATGTAAAAATGGAGACTCTCGATCTCGATGTGAATTTAACATACTTCATTTTCAGAGATCGATTAGCTGTTCAGGAGAAAGTTTGATGCAGGTTAAGTGACGATATCAGTAGTAAATTGCCAGAAGAATTTAATGGAACTAATTTTTTCCACAGAATTTGTGTGTAATTAAGGTTAATCAGGGATAGACATTTATGGTTGTCCAATTGCCTGGGGCAAGTCAAATGTCATATCGGGCAAGTGAAACTATAAACTTACTAGTCTAATCAGGAAAGTAAAAATTTTAACAGAAACATTGAATTAAAATAATTTAAAAACATAAAAATAAACTTTCACCATACAACTTTGCATATGGAAACTCAGAAAGGCCTCGGTGTTGATTTTAGATAAGTCGTCCAGAATTAACGCTTAACTAATTATCAATTTTAATTTTATGTGGCCCGTCAGTTAAAATAAATTATGCTCTCATCTCATAAATATGTTACATTTTTTAAATAAAACTTAATATCATGATGTAGTTTCATCTTATTTGCTTATGAACAAAATTTATTAGATCGAAAATTGTCATACAACTTATCTTGATCATGAAACATATCGCTAGCAATGACTGCACTGCGAATAGCTTTGCTTGCAGATTTTTCTGTTAATAATTTGTTGGAGGGGGAAGCATTTATCAAAAACAAGACATGTTATTAAAAGTTAATGAGGTTTAATATGTCAAAAATTCTGGTCCATCATTGCTTTATTCAGCAACTAAGCTTACGAAATAGGAAGTATTTGGTCAACATGCATGAATTTTTGAGTTACTCAATTAAGATAAACAAATGTGGTGTTGTCTTCTTACTACATGCTTTAATATTGTAATTTTCGGGCTACCAATTTTTACATTCAGGCAAGTGGATTGAAAAGTTAATATCTATCCATTTTAATTAGTCATAAACTAGTGCAATTTTAAGTGTGCCGTAATTGCAGTTTTTTTTACTGTGGGAGGCACTGTAGATCAAAGTTCTTCCATCCAAATTTGTTTATGCTGGGAGCTACAGACCTGCATCTAGACTTTGTAAACAACTTTCTAATATTCAATGTTCTATGAATTGTTCTTTTCGCAGAGTCTTGAGTGTGTTTCTATATACAACATCTTGGAAACTTGTCCTGAGTTAAAACATGCACCACCTGCAACTGGCAAGTATTGTTGATATCTAAAATTCAATAGGTTTCATTCTGAAAGCTGCTTGGTCCGGTTTTTTTGTAGTTACATTATCAAATAATTTTTCACACAAACCATTTATATTAGAAAGTTATGGACTTTCTCCTATTTACATCAGCAGAATCGGTCTCCTTTCAAAGTTAGGATGCTTTGGGGCAATTTTTTTCCTGCATTACCAGTATATAATTTATATGTTGATGAACAGAATTTGCTTTGTGGTTCTTAGGTGCCGGCCATAAGCTGGTTAAAGTGATGACAAGTGATGCTGTCAACTTGCTGTTATGTGTCCATCTGAATTTTAAAGAGCGTAATCAGGTAAATTTCATATACATGTAGATTTCAATCAAAATTATATTATTAGGATCCTGCTCTGCGAGTGCCGTATAGTGATCGGTCTGTCTGTCCGTCCGTTCGTCCAAGATTGCTTGTCAGGGGCATATCTTCTCTCCCCTTTGCCCAATCTGGCTTATACTTCACCTACAGAGTGCCTTTGGGTAAAGGAAGTGCAGTGACCTTGAGCCATTTTTTAAGTCTAAGGTTTAGATCATAGCAGAATTATATAGAAAATCCTTGTCCAGGGCATATCTTCTCTCCCTTTGGTCCAGTCTGGCTTATACTTCACTCACAGAGTGTCTATGGTCAGAGAGTGTGCAGTGATCTTGAATGAGGTTTGTAGGTCAAGGGTTAAAGTCATATCTGACCTCACAAAAATCTTTTTTTCAAAGCCTCTACACTTTCCACATTTTTGAGTAAAGGGTGTGTTGTGTCCTTGAGCCAAGGTCAAATGTGTAGGTAATAGCAAATTATTTGAAAAATCCTTGTCTGAATCATATCTTTTTTCCCTTTGGTCCAATTTTGCTCATACTTTACCCACATGGTGCCTTTGATCAAAAGATATGCAGTGACTTTAAATAATGTTTGTAGGTCAAGG
Organism: Magallana gigas; assembly: GCF_963853765.1. Classification (NCBI taxonomy): domain Eukaryota; kingdom Metazoa; phylum Mollusca; class Bivalvia; order Ostreida; family Ostreidae; genus Magallana; species Magallana gigas. Next base: position 28,205,121 of record NC_088857.1, on the reverse strand, counting down.
TCATATCAGATCACACAAAAATCCTTTTTTAAGAGCAATTATATACTTTCCAATTTCTAATAGAACTCTACATGAACAAGTTAGAAAAAGAAAAAGAAAACTCATACAATATTCAATGTACATGTATCTACAACAGTGAAATATTTTTCTGTTGTAGTTTTGTTTTGTACAACCTGAACTACAGAGCGGCCGTTTGCAGCACTTGCATGTTGCGACTGTGGTGGGTGTGGCCGAGGATTTGATTGACTACTGTGTGACCGCGGATAAGCTGTGGACCCTGTGGACCAATAGCTCAGGGGAGAGCATCGCGCGAGTCTGCCACATGTCCGGGTAAGCCCCATCCAATTCTCAGTGGGAACAGAAATGACTCTCGAGCAGTCTGTGTCTTAGGGATACCTTAGCTCATCATGTTTTTAACAGATGGGAAAAATTGTGACATTTAACTGATAAGCTTATATGAGCTTTTCTGATCTCTCTGTATCAATCTGACTAATCCACGGACCTCTATTATGCTATGACATAACGTAATAGAGGTCTGTGCTTTAGTCAAATTGTCACTTTATTGTGTGAAAACTTTTCATATTTTTCTTTCTCCCCACTTTTCTTTGTTCAGCTGTTTAGAAAGAGATGTAAAAATCACCAGGAGCTGTTACTTATGTGGGCTTGTTGTTAAAAGTCAGGAAACTGTCAAATTTTTGATAGTCTTTTCAGAATGTCCAATAAGTTAAATGAATGGTAGTCCCAATGTTGGCCACTATTGTGTGTTTTTTTCGTAAAGCTGAACATGACTTGTAAAAGGCATTGTCCACCATGTTTTTCTTTCGTCAACACTATACCTCTATCCCTATGTAAGCCTCTGACTTTGGAACGATTGAAAGCATTTAGACCCCACCTACACCAAGTAACATCACAGACTGCAAATGTTTTTATTTTTTGTCATTGAAAGTTCATGGTTAAGATTTAGACTAATTGACATCACTGTGAATCTGCAGAGAGCTTCGAGAAGGTAACTGGGTTGAGGTAATACTTCACCCCTCGGACGCTGGGGAGATCTTGGTCAGCCAGCACACTGACCCCAGGGAAGTCTACACGGAGAAAATGTTCCAACCCAAACGATTCAACCTGTACGACATTCACAAAGCTCTTAATGTAAGTATATTAAGTCTCGTTTTTTTTCCCTAGTCAACTATTAAGCCTTAATAGAATAATCTTTGTATGGTTGAAAAAAAATTCTCCTTCATTTCCAATCTTTAAATCAAAGCTAAACAACTTGGGATAATAAATTTTTGTTAATAATTAAATTTTGTTAGAAGAAAAGAATTCAAAATGTATTGACTTAATGACTTAATGTGCGGTCACACGATGCAATTTTTCATCCAGTTTTCTTATTTGATTCGGTTGTGTTTAAAATCTTACCATGTGGCGACCTAGTTCTAAAGCAAAGTCTGAAATTTGATTACATACCTGATGTGTGTCCAAGTTTCAATCGACTCTCTGGTGAGATTGATACATCACAATGACTTTTTCCCTTACATTAATTCATGTAATATAAATTAGGTTTTACATGTATTAATGGAAATTCGATTGTAAAATCATATTGTGTGACTACCTCAACAATTGACTCCAATTAACTTACCTGAGCAGATTGAAAATCTGATGAAAAATTACATTGTGCGACCCCACCGTAAGAAGTATTGCTAGCAATCTTAATGCATGGTCTGCATTGCTCTACATGTACCTGTACTATACCTTGTCTTTCTCTTGTCTTATAGGTGTACAGACGATCAATGAATGCCACTGTTCCCTTAGACCTGGACATTAATACACTAAAACATGAAGTCACAGAGGCCGTGGAGGATGCTGTAAGCATATCAGGGATAGCCAGATTATAATTATATTAAGGCTGTTGTTGTCGTTGTTATGAAGGAAATTTTTTGTTTCTTCTCTTGAATGAAGTTTTCTTTTTTCAAAGATTCGAAATTCAGCAATGGCCAATGAAATATCAGAAGAGGAGTACTGTGATTTACAGATGGAGCAGTGGTCCAAGTTCTACTCAGGGGTGGTTCAATATCAAGAGGTATGTTGTCTTTATGTAAGGCCACATAAAATTAATATTTAGATTCTCATCCTGATTTGCAAAAAATAAGGGGCAGGTCTGAGAAACAAATAACATTTGTAAGATGAAAAAAAAATTTGAAGCAGAGGGTTGGAGAACCTTGATAAACCTTTAATTGTACCCATGTCTTTTAACATTTATAAGTTTGTGTGTACCTTGGTATAGCTTGATAATTCCCGGTGGAAGAGAGCTTAGTGGAAATTAATATCATTAAAGAAAGTAATTCTATTGAAAAACATTGTAAACTATTATCATTCACTTATTTAGCTATATCACTGTTCCAAATCTTTTGTCAGGTTGGAGGGAAAATGAAAGGTTTCTTTGTTGAACCCAACACTGGATTAGTGTGCATAATCAAAAAGGCAGGTCTTGTTTCCATCGTCCATTCTGATATATGTTTTATGTATATTGAATTTACTGCAAATGTGTTCAATAGTACTGAAATCTGATGAAGTCATTGTGAATTGATTGAAGGGTGGACTGAGCTTTATTAGACCTTGTGATCCCATTGAAGAGCTGTACCTGGGTGATGGACATTGGTCAGCTGAAGACTTGAGTATGTTTTGTTTTTATTTTACCGTAATTTTATTTTACATCTTCTCAGTCACTCAGGTGACCCATTGCTGTGGATCTTTGTTAGTTATCGATATTACATTTTTAACTTCTCCTCTGAAACTACCGAGCCAATCTTGACTAGATTTGGTGTGTAACATTTAGAGCTCTGTTTTGTCCATACTTGGGGCCTTTAAGAGGTACCTGTGGCAAAGTAAAGAAGGCACAATCTTTCTAGAATGTGTTAACTTTCTCAATTTTTTGTTACTCCTCAAAATTATGAGCCAGAAACTTTGAATACGATTTGTTTAAATGTACAAAGTTGTTCCCAATATTCCCCAGAACCAATGATTTGTAATAGTCTGCATCTACTTGTAAAAGAAATCATAAATTTTGAAATTCCTGACCTATTATGCTGGAGACCCTTTATAAGGTTTTATTGCCAGTTAATCCATGTGACAAGAAAGGCCTATGCTGTTTTTTAATCTACATGTATGGTTGTACGGTTATACGGTTATATTAATAATATTGAAGAAATTCAACATAGAGTTACTGTTTGCTGCAGATAGAAAAAAACTTGCATTATGCAACACTGTTATATGATTTTGACAGATGAGATTACTTTGGCGGATTTGAGGACTTTGGGGATGTGTCTAAGTTTGATTGGCAGCAAGATCTCAGAGGACATGGTGGTCCAGTTTGAGGACTCCCTTCTGATGAAGGAGTCGCCAGAGGAGGCAGTGAGGCCCATAGTAGAGGACCTTTTCTTCAACACAAGGTAATGTAGATTTTTAATGAAATGCAAGAAATAAAAATGTGTGTTAAATTGCTTGAGGCATTTTGGGGGGATTTTAAAATCTCATCATTATTTTTCTGACAGTTGAGAATGATGTAAGATCATTATAAATTTTATTTTTTCAATAGTTTGCTCTGTAATAAATTAGAATTCAGCAAAAACATATCCATCATTGAACGTCATGTATCATCTGATCTGCTATTTTTTTATGCCCCCCCCCCCTTTTGAATTGTTTTGCTGTTGCCTGTCGGTAGGTCGGTCCACCAATAGTTTCTGTTCATTTTCTTTGCAGAGGTTGTGTGTATTGAGATGAAATTTGGTATACAGATTTATTATAATAAATTAAATATCTAGGTCAAGTTTGAATTACGATACGATCGAGCAATTTTCGACAGAGTTATGCCCCTCGGACTAAGAAAAATGCCAATTATATGCAGTTTCCGTTCATTTTCTTTGCAGAGGTTGCACATTTTGAAATGAGATTTAGTATAGTGATTTATCAAAATATTTAAGGTTTGGTTTTGGTTATGATCAAGCAATTTTAGTATACAGATTTATCATCATAATGTCTAGGTCAAGTTCAATTTTGGTTACAATCGAGAAATTTTTGACATAGTTATGCCCCTTTGACTTAGAAAAACTCTAATTATTTGCAGTTTTCGTTCATTTTCTTCGTGGATGTTTCCAAGGGAGGGGGCATAAGTGTTTCACAAGCATCTCTTGTTTAACATATGGTTATTAAATGCTCACAAACTATGTTGAAATTGGATACATGCAAAAAATATTTCATGCATGGTAACGGATATTGTTTGATGTATATATCAATAATTATTCATTTTGACAGCTTGGTTGAAATTTCCCTGGATTCATTGGGAGCTTTGGTTCAGAACATACATGATTTACCAAACTGTCTGCATCTTATACTAAACTCTTTAGATCTCACCAAGGCTACACTAGAGGATGAGGAAAGTGGTAAGACTTTTGTATACAGTGTAAACAGATAAGTTATAGTATATAAAGATTTTTTATAGAAAAAAGACTTTAAAAGTTATGTTAGCGTTTGATTCCAAAATTTTCATTCAAAAAGAAATACATGTAAGCCTAAGAAATCCACAGAAGTTAAGTTCTTATATTTGCAATTATATCATCTTTGAAGTACATGTAAATCATCCACTTGGGATAAAATTGAGTGATTTAAATATTTGCAGTTTAATTGGCATCTGTATCTTGTTGTTATACATTTTATTGGCCCATGGTTTAAACATAATTTGTACAGTTTTATCTGGTATATAAATGTATATTATCTTTTGTACATTTTTATCTGGGACTGTGGTTTATATATTATGCATTGTACATTTTTAGGTTACCTGAGTTTGCAATTGCTATCTGTTTTCATCTGTTGTCGTGCAACTGATTGCATGGTTATGATGTCCATGAAGCCCTCTACTAAAATTGTGAAATTCATGGCCCTTGGGTCAGGGGTTTGGGCTCTAGGGTGGGACCAATTTGGCCATGTAGTAAAAATGTATTGACTCTTCGAAAATCTTCTTCTCTACTCCAATATATATTTGACAAAAACCATATGCATGTCTATGATGTCCATGAAGTTCTCTACTAAATTGTGAAATAAATGACCCCTGGGTCAGGGGTTTTGACCCTAGGGCAGAGCCAAAACAGCCCTATAGAGGCATGTGAGGAAAAAAGTGAATGCATGTTTATGATGTCCACTTACTCCTTTACTTAAAATGTGAAATTCATGGCCCATGAGTCAGGGTTTGGGGGGTAGGGGGATGGGGGGGGGGGGCAATATGGCTCTATACCGTTTACTGTTTATACTGTTTATTATGTTTAAAATCTTCTTCCTTACTCTAACACATCTTTAAGAAAAACTAAATTCATAATTATGTTAAACAGACTCCTCAATAAGTTTGTGTATGGGCTATAGTACTCAGGTGACCATTGAGGCCTATTTGCCTTTTGTTATTTGGTACTATGGTTTAAGTATTATATTTTATGTGGTACCTGTAGATATGGAGAGTGAGCAGCAGCTGATAGATGGACAGATTTTGACCAGTGATTCAGCCATTGTTTTCCTGACCACGACTCTCCATCAGACGTCGGACACGCGGTTCCGAGTTCTCCGGGATCTCCTGTTGTTCCTGACCTCTACCATCAGCCTCGGAGACCGGGTAATCACAATTCATACAATTCATTTGTTGATGAGATTGAAGAAATGCCACAGTCATTATTCACATTCCATTGTTTACACTGCATTCCAATGATTTGTCTCCCGACATTGATCTTCTCTATTAAACATGCTTGTGACGTCATCAATGTTAATTAAACGTAATACAGAGAAATCGAAAATATATTTAGTTAGAAGAGATTGTAGTGACATTTCACGCCTGTAAATTTTATAATTTAAACCAGAGATAAAGTTACAATTGACATGTTTCTGATTAGAATATGACATCATGCTGTTTATTGTGACGTCATATTGATCAGAGGCATTTTAACTCAATCGATCACTGAGAGTTGCCTTATTTTACCCGAGATGTGTCGATTGCGGGCTCTTTTTGAAAATATCACATAAACTGCTGACTTTTTTCTATATAAACATCATTGAGTTGTAAGGTTGAATTTAATCGGAATCTTAAAACATTAATCCCTGCCATAAACATAAAAATGAAATCCTGACAGAGATCAATTTAAGAGCAGTAAGTGAGATAAATACAAAAAGGGGAATAAATTGTATCATCTTAAGACCATAAAAAATTAATCTCTTGGTTTTTAGGCCAACATTTTCAAAAACAGATGGGGTCGGTGTTGATAATTTTTTCTTTTTTTATCATATAAAAAAGGATTTGGTATTTAATAGCGTAGCATATTATATGATACAATATCATATCTTGATGCAATGTCATATCATATGTTACAATATCATATTGTATCATTATATATTCCAGTGATATTTTGTATCATATGATATATATTGTAAAGTATCAAAATGCAATATCCTATTTAATATTATTGTATTGATAAACATTGTATCTGACAATACCACATGAAATGAGCATATGATAATTAAAACAATATTTTATCACATGATATACAATATTGTGTCAAAAGAGTATCCATGAATATCCAAGATTATTAATTATGATTTTCATATAATATGAAAAAGGTGGTCTAATAGAGGTGATGCCTCATCTCTGTGAGCTTTGTAATCTATGATTACCTATGTTTATTGGTATTGGTCAATGATTTCGGGGTAGCCAAAATTTTCTACATTCGTGGGGACTTAATTTGGTTGGAACCAAGCTCGATTTCATAAATAGATATTAAACAAATGCTCACATATGCATTCATTGGGATATAAATTAGTGGGCAAGGATTACTCAGGAAAGCCACAAACAGCGTACAATCTAAATATAATTTGTTTACAGTAATGGGAGTGGAGTTGATCGAAAGTTAACATTTTTCAATCTCAGTGGTTCTCATGCAACATTCATGAAACTTAAACTTTATTTCTAAAAATGACATCTCCAACTTTTAAGTTTTTCACACTGTTATTATACTTGCAAGGTTGTCTTCCCCTCTGGCAGAAAGATAACAGTTGCTCTTGAATGGAGTGGGATGAAAGAATATGCCTTGTAAAAAATTAATATTTTGGTGTATCTTTGACTTAATTAGGATGGAATCACCCCTGAGGTCAGTGAGACCCTTTATGACATGATCCCGAGGACCAGTTCTCTACTACAGTCATATGCTGTGTTGAAGTGGGCATCAACTAAAGTGGCCACTGTCAGCCACTCAAATTCATTGTAAGTACTAAGTCACACATACATGTATATATACTGTAAATTTCTTATATTACGTGAGTACTTAATTCCGCGAGCACGCTGTTTGTATCAAATCGCGAGAATATAAAATCGCAAACGCTGAGCTTTTATGCTTATTTCTTTTAGTTTTCAACTCAAGAAAATAATGGCGAGATTTTAAAGGCCGCGAAGGGTGCTTCTTGCAATTTTATGCGGATATTAATTCCTTTCATTTAATTAGGAATTTACAGTACACACACACACACACAGGTATGTGTTATGTTGAGCGGAAAATGGCAGACGTGTGCAGACAAGATACTACCAGAAAAAGAATGCCTTTGATTCTTGAACTGTTATTTTAGATAAAAGTTATACTTTTTGTTTGTAGGGAAATGAATCTTCGACTGCTAGCCAGTCTTGAAGTAGCAGAAAACTCTGGATTGACTAATGTGCAGAAAGCAGGTTTGTGATATACCATTTTTATTAATAGTTTACAGAAAACAAGTCCATCTGAATATGGGTATCTATTCCACATGTTTATACTACTCTACAGGCAAAGAGAGACATTTATGCAAAACGAACAACTAATTATTAAAACATACTTAAAATACGAAACAGACCAGCTGAAAACAAAACAAACAGCCTCTTTTGCAAAACCAACAGTCTTGCACTGAATAAATGCTAGATGGCTTGCAAAGAGGTATATTAAGGAAAAATCGTATCCTGGAGAAAACAAAACGAAAACAAAGGGAGACAAACTACAGTTTAGAGAAAAACATTAATATCAAAATAAATGAACAAATGTCTCAAAGGAATTGTATAATTTACACAATAAAATGCTTTGTTTGGTGATTCATGAGGGATATGAAGGTATCAATATTGCAGAAAAAATACAAAACCCCTGATTGGTGACTTAAGTTCATTTTTTCTGCAGTGATTGCTTGTTACTGTTTCATTTTATACATTGTTCTCTTTTCAAAGTCTCCTCCAATGTGACTGTTGCTGAACTCTTCATTCGAGGCATCGGTGGCAACCAAGCACGAGCAAACCTCAGTCGCACAGAAAGAATCCTGGACAACACAGGGCAGCTGTGCAATTGGGCCATTCTGAGAATAACCAGATCTATCCAATTCTTACTGTGGCCTCTGAATGAAAACTTCCTGTTCCCAGAATTCCTTGCCAGCTGTTGCCAGTACCTCCCTCTGCAAGAATATTGTTTTCAGTTAAATCATTGGTGTGAAGTCAATCCTGCTTCCAGAAAATTCATGCTTGGGCTTTGTTATCTGCATTTTGGGTAAGTGCATTATTGATTGCTTTTCAGCCAAATTAATTCAATGAGCTTATTAATGAATTAACTAGTGCAACGTTTTGCATAAATTACATGGTTTTAACTTCTTTGTTAACAATTGTGAAGTTACATTAACACAAATAAACACAAATTTTAACATTTGATTTGAAAATCAAGCCAACCAAGTGACATGTAATATTCTGTACATGAATTAGTACATTGAGGATGTTTGGTTTGATAGAGAGGCACAAAAGGCTGCACAGTGTTACACTGAGGCCAAGGCAGGACTGCAGACGGAGGCCTTCCTAACACAGAGTCTGCTGCAGACGGACGAGCTCAACCCCCGGGTCTTGGAAGTTCTCTATTACCTCAAGGTCAGAGCTTTCACTTGCACTCCAGTGTTTGTAGTTACACTGTATTACTGCATTGGTGTATTTGATGTTATTATTGCACCAGTGTATTTAATGTTTTAAATACATCAAGCCTCTTGGACTTTGGCAAATACCAATCACTCTGGCTGATACCAGGGCCAAGATCAAGACAGCATTTTGATATTCTATATGTATCAGCTAGGAGACAATTAAATTGTTGTGTTTGATTTTTCATATATTAGGTCATTCGACAATTTGAGGAGTTTGACTATGCTGATACAGTTGTCCACTTAGCAAGAACAGCCATAAGTATTGCAGACCAAGATGATGAAAATACTGTAAGACTTGTTTTACATTGAATTTTTTTTCGCCTGCTCCCTTTTCCTGTAAATTTTAAATTAAATTGGTATGGTAAATTATTACATGTGAATGCAACTTTTTCCTGTTCCTTTTTTAGGCCACTTTGTGGTCAAAGATTTTCAAGTATCAGCTGGAAATGGGTCATAATGATGAAGCATACAATGCCATGGTTAGCAACCCTGACCCATCAAGGTTAGCAATGGCTTCTTGTATTTATAACACGTTTGATTATCTAAATACCAGTATCCTTTTACAGGTATCGGTAAGTGCTGGGTAATTTAATGAATATAGTGTACAACATTATTTCACTCGAGTAGAATTCACATAACAAAATTCAGTGTATTGTCAAATGTATGATGATGAGTACTAAAATGAAAAACTTCTCTAAACCAAAGTCGGACTTGTTTCATGTACATGTATGTACAATTTCCTGGTCAATTTTCTTTACACAGGAGAAAAGACTGCCTTCGACAGCTTTTGGTGACTTTGTATGAGAGAAAGGATCTTCAAACACTAGTGGGGTTCCCTTACATTGATCTTCAAGAAGAGGTGACTATTTTTTACCTGCTAGTCTTTTATTGTTTCAATACTGTATTTTTCGGACGATAAGATGATATTTTTTCCTCTGAAGCAGAGCACAAGACGTATCATCCAGATCGACTTTTGGAAGGCTTGAAGTCAGAAAATCTTCGAAAAATAGCATTATAAATTTTGGTTTTATCCATCTAAACTTGGTTGTGTGATTGAATATTACCTTGTTTATCTTTATTAAATGTCGTTTTCACTCAGTCATTTGTTAACGCTAGTAAACATAATTATAACCTCGCGCCGAGTCAACAGGTGGCTGGTTATGTAATGGCGAAGTTTAGTTTACACTCGTACAACTTGCATAACACACAAAATTGGGAATTGTATAAAATGCAAGCGATTTTATAGATGTTAACGGTATTTGAAAATACAATGCATAAGTATTGTTTAAATTTTAATCGTTAATTATAATAATTGATAGCAATATTGGGGACGTCCTGTGTATCATATACTGGAAATGTTACTTGCAGTTTGATACACCATTTTGAAGCGATAAAAAATAAAAGGATGATTAAGAATCCAGAGTATATGCAACATGCTGATTTGTTTTCTTGTTCTCATCAATACATGTACTTTAATTCATGGCCTATTCCAACATGCCACTTGACATTTTCTCCCTCAGTGTTTTTGCTTACTCATGCATCAATAGACAACTGCATATCTTCAATACATGGTCTGTTTCAACATTTCAACAGTGTATTCATTTTCATATCTGCTAAAGCATATGGATTTTTACATTTAGGTATCGAGAATACAAAAATGTTTATAAAAACCAGAAAGGTTTTAAAAACTGGTGATGGGCCTCTGACTATGCCTATAGAGTACTATTTTAAGTCTTTGTGGTTTGTAGGTGGTTTCTATCTTGGAGTCTAGAGCGAGAACAGTGGACATTACTACACAGAACTACTACGACATTCTCTATGCTTTCTATGTGACCAGAAACAACTTTGGAAAGGGTATGTTCATGTTTAAGTTTACTTAATACAAAGTTTGGCTGTCTGTGATTTATGTTAAGTTCCTGTCTACATTTGAAAGGCACAGATACGATTTGGAAGGCTTCAAACCTTTGACTTGTTTTTTGGACTATTTTTGACCAGTTTTTGCGTGTCCTTTTGTAGCGGGGGCTGTAATGTACGAGCATGGTATGAGGCTAGGGAGGGAGGTTCCCCCTAAACAGGGTCTCCAGAAGCAGGCCCACTGTTACCTAGCAGCCATGAACGCCCTCCGTCTGGTCAACCCAATATATGCATGGATTGTGAAACCTTCTGTGTACACTGAAATGCAGGTGAGAGAGATAGAGAGAGAATTAACACAATCTGAGAAAAAATTCATAAAGAACAAGTGCACTAAAGCTAAAAAATGGGCCCTTTTTCAGTGCCATTTTTTATGTAGAAAATATCAACAAATTGCTTTTTTCCTGTAATATTTAAGACTGATAGATACTTTTTATTTATATGCATGCTTAAATTTACCAAAATTAGCATACAGTTTAAACAATTGAGGATTTTTAAATGCCTATAGATCATCTTAATCCGGAAAAATTGTACTGAACCTACTTGAATCTTGTCTATACAAATCAGAAGGAGGACTCATTTAATTCAACATTATTCTGTCGGTGGATCGTTTAGCGTGTTTGCTGAATTGTACTTAATGCATTTTTTTGCGTAGCGATTTAAAACGTGCCAGTGTTTTACAGTGAGCACATTTGACAAGACTACCTGGAGAGAACCCACATGACAGCCTCGGTCTCGAAATGTTGTTTGAAATATAAAAGCCTCGGCTTTTATATATCAAAACAACATTTCTCGACCTCTGTGGTTACTCTGCAACATTCACAAAAACTCATACTTTATTTCTTAAATAGATACCTTTTAAACTAACCATCTAATATGTCCTCTATCTAGCTTTCAAATTCTAATCCGGACTCACTGCAATCTAATCATGATGGTTACTGCCTTCTTTCAAGATGTATAGCACAACATTACAATTTATTGTACCTGAAACTCTTTAAAAAATGGTGAATTATGCAGGCCAAATTTGACTCATATCATATATACTGTATACAGGGTTATTTTCACCCCGAGTAATTTTCACCCTTTTACACTTGCAAACAATTTCGCCCCGTCTGGAATTCGCCCAGACACAGTTGTGTTTAAAGAAAAATGATTAAAGACATCGGAATTCGCCCAGTCTTAAATTCGCCCTCTAACAATGAGGCATAAGGGGCAAAAATAAAACGGGGGCGAATATTTTCTTGTAGAACAGCGAAGGATTAACACGATAGGATAACAGAAAAACTGTTAAAATTGAACGATAAACCTGATAGGATTAACGCACAATAGAATATTATTAAAGCATGATAGAACAGTATACATGCATGATACGATGAGATTATTACGATACGATAGGTTCGAATTGTAAAAAAAAATAAACGTTTCGGGACCTGTAACCAAGTATATAGATATGCATTTGTATCGTCCACAACTACAACAGGGTGTGCTATATCTTCATTGTCTCTTTCTGTGGAACAGAGGGCAGATAATACTAGGTATGTGTAGGAGTCTTCCATTTTGTTTAGGTCAAAAACATGTTTAGTTGAATGTGTTGCATTCAACTGTTTCCATTATATTCTATAATATAAAGTTTTATTCATTTAGGTGATGTCAGGCAAGGACAATTTTAATGGAGACGAGAAAGAAGACATATCAGGTATTATAAAAAAAATTTGGGTAATGAATTTTGAATACTGCGAAGAATTAATATCTGCATAAAATCACAAGAAGCACATCTTACGCAATTAAAAATCTAGCTTTTATTTTTTATGTCAAATGAAACTAAGATAAAAATTGTGTTGGCGATTTTATGTTCTTGTGATTTGATGCAAAACAGATGAATCACAGTAAAATAACTTGAGTAAATAAGGAATCTACAGTATAAACATTCATACAGATGTGTATATTCACAATGAACTTGAAGTAAATATTGTGAATGTTTTTTATGTTGATGTAGCGACAAAGAGAGTGGAGATCTTGGAACTTGAGGACATCGAAAAGGAGTATATATTAGTTGATGCCCGTCTAGAGCTGCTAAAGCAAGATAAAAGCAACTCAGTCGGATCAGGTTAGTTAAAAATGTTTACATGTCATGCAGAGTTATATTAAATTGTCATGGAAAATTTGGCTGTTATCAAACTACAACATGATTTGAATAAGTGACGATTTTCTTTTCTAAGGTCCTACCCCTGGAGCGGACGAGATGGTAGGATTACTCGTGAATGCTGGGATGTATGACAAAGCGCTGACAATTTGTCAGCTCTTTGGGATGAAACTGACATCTGTATTTGACAGTCTGGCACTTAGGTATGTTTATTCTTGTGTTTCTATTTTAGTACAGTACAGTGCAATAAAATTATCCAACATTTATGTAGTGCAAATTATCAAACTGTTGAAAAAACACTATTTTATCATTTTATTAAAATTACAATTTCATTTCCTTTCGGATTACTTTCCTGTGTCAACAAACTTAAAAGATTTCTTGCCGGCTCGGGTTGATAGTTCTGATGAATGGGATGTGCTTCAAGTTGAAGGGGAGGAATTTCAGGATTCTGATGATTCAGAAATAGGGTATTGTAGCGAGGGAGGAGAGAGATAACCTGGTGAAAGTGAACTTTACGTTGTTGAACGTAGTTCAACAGTTCATATTGATAGTGTGGCTAAAGAGTTTGCAGGGACAAAACCCTACCTTCACTCAGATAATCAACCAGGCCTAAAACTATCTTCTATGCAACAGAAAGTATGTGATGAAATACTTTTCAGTAAGTCTCCCTTGAAGGAGCATGCCTTTAAAGATGATGATCTAAGGTCATTGCCAGTTGTTCCTGAACACTCTAAGTTTTTTAAGACACCTAAGTGCATTGATTCTTTGCTGTTTTATCTGGCCCAGATGCGAGAAAAAGCTGGGAAAAAGCTTTCAACCAAAATTAATAACCCAGTACTCAAGGCCATTGAATCTGATTACCGCTTAGATGGGGTATTGATGTTGGTTTACGATACACAGCTTATGGTTGTCCACTAATCTTAGTCAAAGTTTGAATGACAAAATAAACTTAGAAAAGGCTAAAGAAAACATTAAATGAGCTCTTTACATCACTGGATGTTGTATTCCATCAGCTGTGCAGAACCTCTGTCATAAATAACACCAATCATAGAAGAGTCATTTTGCAGGAATTGGGTTTCAAAGAATTAGTTGTAGTTGACACAGATAAGTAACCCCTCACTCATAAAATCTTATTTTGGTTCCAAATTTGAACACCATACATGTATTTAAGGCAAAACTTCAATAAAAGTTGATTGGTTTAAATATGGGGACAAGGAGTACACACAAATGTAAACAATACTTTGTTACTAACATTTAGATGATTGCAATATTGTCTTGCTACACTTATAGATGTGTCAACTTGGCTAAAAGCTGCAGCCACTCAACACTGGCTGACAGTACTACTCTGACGCAAGCCTGGGACTGGCTCAAACTGAACGACCTGCCCACCCCTGGCCTCAAGGAAAGCAGGTACTGTCACTGTCACAGATTACCAGTAGTAATAGACCACTGAGGAGTGGGGTAGCCATTTGTTATTCCATAAAGACCTATAAATAGGTCACTTTGTAATACATGCACTATACGATGTACCGGTACTGATTTGTGAAAATGTGTTCTGTGATCATTGTGTGCTAGGGCTGGGACGATACTGTACTGAGCCGATTCGGTACATATCACGATACATGAGATGCGATACGATACATATCACGATACATTGCAATTAAATGAAAACATGAATAAAGTTTAAAATTTATTCAACCTGCCGATGTATTACCGCATGTCCAAAGTTATTTTGTTATATTCATAATGAGCGTTGCACAATTTACAAATTATTTTAGTCTCGTGTACACTAGTTTTTCATAAACAAGTACTCCAAAAGTTTTCCACACTCCATTTTAAGCTTCCTAACAGTTTTGACAACTTTACGAGGTTTTCCGCCATCTTTGTACTTTCATATTAGGCGCGCGGACTAAAAATAGCCGATACATGAAGCTCGGATATTTTTGAAAAATAAAAAAAGTTCGGTAAGGTATCGTTGTATTAATGGTAAATGTATCGATCCAAATATCGTCAAAATAAATACCGCGATGCACCGGTGCATCGGTGGATCGTCCCATCCCTATTGTGTGCATATTGTGACTTGGGTTCTGCTCTGTATGACAGTGCTGCAGACTCTGCCTGGAGCCTCCTTCAGCACTACCTGAGGGTCCACGAGGACAGCACCGCCCAGCTCCACCGCACGGTCACCATCCGCCTCCTCTCCCAGGGATTCCCACTACCCTCCTGGATGATCAAATCATATAAGGTATGAAAAATCAAGTAAATAGACACTCATTTGCCACTAATTTCTTAAAGATGTGATCAGGCCAAATTGTTCATGCTTTATAACCCCCAAAAAGGAATTCTCTCTTAAGACACCAGTACTCGATAACTAACATGTTGAAATTTTAAGACTTTAATCCTAAAAGTAAAACTTTGTGAGAGATATTTAGTAATTCTGTGTTATGTTTCAGGAGCTGCACTGGTCCGATCTGCTGCGGCGGTACGTGGACTATGACCAGCTGGAGGATGCGGTGGTGCTGACCGTGGAGTATGTGGATGCCTTACTGTGGACATACACCGGCCATGACTGCCCCGAATTCAATCTCAAGGTAACTAGTCATTGTCAACATCAAAAAATTAATGTTTACTCTTAGTAGCAAATACAGTAATTTTAAAAACACATTTATAGCAAAATGTCAATGAATGAAAACCAATGATTTGTTAAATGCAAATGTTATTTGTTATATCCAGTGTCTAAAGTGAAAGTATATGGTAACTTAAATATGCCATGACTTTAATTTTAATGAGTTATTTACCAATGCTTAACTTGTTCACTGCAACTTCTTTAACAGACATTTAAAGAAAGGGCATTAAGACTTATTGGCAGCAAGATTCAAAACCTGCTTTGGAATCTTTTAGCCAAAAGCATAAATTCATCAAAGCTTCTTTGATGTAGCCCAGTTTCTGTAGTGCATGTTCTAATTTTATTCTGAATACTGTGAAATCATTAGCATTCATAGTGGCTCAATTTTCGTGATATTTTTGGGTAGCTCTCGCTCACAAATTTACATCCTTGACGAAAACAAATTTTGTTTTTGTCTTGAAATTTAAAACCTCTGCTTCTATGAATTTACACCCCCACGAATAAGCAAAAACTCAATCCATGAAAATTGACCCCTATGAATTTAAATGATTCCACAGTATGCAATTCTGTAACCAAAAACTATTTTGAAAGATTTCTTTACAACTTTACTTCAATTTCAGTCCTGCTCGAGGCCGGTCCCTCAAAGCAGCTGGTTACCTTACACCTGCATAGACCAATTATCTCAAGCTCTTAAAGACATGAAACAAGATTCACACCATGATAGGGTAAGAGTTCCATTGTCTCAACAATTTTCTTCCTACAAGAGGCATGACGCATCTTGATACACACGTATTATTAGGGCCCCGCAAGGATTTGCGGGTGCCCTATAGTAATCACTCTGTCCGTCCGTCCGTCTGTCACTCTTCCGTCCACAAATTTCCTGTTTTTTTCTAATAACTTTTTTTATGGTTGCCCAATCAAGTTCAAATTTGGTATGGTAGTTCAGTAGGCAGAAATACATATTTTGATGCTAAGTTTGGTTCTCTATGTCTTCTGGTTTGGAGCTGGGGTGGTGGGGTAGATTCCTAACTATGCATAAGAAGAATGGGCAAAGAGAGATAACTGCTGAGAATGAATGGGCAAAGAGAGATAACTGCTGAGAATGTTACCATTGTATACATGGAAGGCTGTGCAATATTTGTCACATTGAGATTAATTACTGCACTGCCTGTGTCTGCAAATGAACTTTGTTTTGAAGTTAAGGTCAATTTTGAATGATGTGTAGTATTGTGTACATTCTTTGAAATATGGATTTGAAATATAATATTCATATTTTTTTGGGTTAAAATACCGTACACAATGATTTATGATAGTTTTATTTAATAGAGGCAAAGCCTAGGTATCATTGCATTGGTATCAATTCTTTGTTTTTTTAACAAATTTTATTTCATCCCATGTTAACCCACTTTATCCCGTGGATATGACTCATTGGATATTTTTTTGATATTCCACAGTTGTGACTTTACAATGGGATTTGCCTAGGCATAATGAAGTAAAAATAATGTAGAGTTTTATAAACAGTGTAAACATTGATTGCGGTGTATAAAATATGGGATAAATAGAATCTCATGATTTGTAGTATAATATGATTTTTATCCAACTTGTGTGTTTTATCCCCTCACTAAGGCTCAAGAAAAAAACACTTTAATTGTTGGATGAAAATCATATCCAACTACAAATCACGAGATCCTATATATTCCAGTTCTTTACATCTTCTGCCGGGCATTTATTTTTTATCATTGTTAATATAAAGAGGATGGAATTCAAAGTTTTTTTCACTTCTCTATATTAATTGTCATAGCGGGGCCCTTCCTGACTGGTCAGTTTTCTAGTTCTGTCTGGAAACTGCCTACCGGTATTAGTTTTGTTGTTGAAGATTTGTATCTGACTTTATAACTTGAATCTAATTTTTATCAAATGTTTCTCGCGGATATGAAAATGATGTGGCTGCATTATATATGACTGCTAGTACAGATACTTCATGTGTTCTGCTTTGTTTCAGCTGGCTGAAATGCTGGAGTACAAGCTGGCTATCTACTTCCAGAAAATGAGACACCTCTCCGAACAGATTTTGACGAAATAACTGACATTTCTTATTTCTCCACTCTATTTCATTGCATGCAAATAAATTCTTTCTTTCATGCAGAAACACTCTTTTTCATGTCATTGAATGTTAAATTTCTCTCATCAAGGTACTATATCGGATATTTGTCCTTTAGTCTGTGCTCCCTGAGAACACAGGAAATTTGTTGTATCGTTTTCATTTTTTCATGAATTCAAATAAATTGTTTTGTAATGCAAATATTTTTGTTTTCTGTATTCAACATTTAGAATCTATTTATATGCTACATTAATTGTGCCGACATCTACAGGTTATCAAATTATTCCCAAATTATTCTAGACTTACATGCATTTTTAAATGACTATTATACTCTGTACCCTTGCTGACAATTCACTTTTGCAGAAACATGTTTTTACTAAGGGAGATAAATGTTTGTGGTACATCTGTAAAATTAATACATATAGGAGATTATTAGCAGCAACATTTCCTCAATTTAGGTTTTAATCAAACATTGCTACACTATGTGGTATCATGAGAACCCCTTGGGTTGCTTATCTTCATCAATTACCATTCATCATCATGTGTACTTTAATTAAATACATGTAGTACAAAAATATTCTAGAAATATATTTATTTATATGAAGATTCACACCCAGTCAAATTCTCAGTCCACACAATATTTTTGAAATCTGCATTCTCTCCTCAATCACTGGATTCCCTTGCAGTCTTATGTCCAACATACACCATTTGCACACAACCAGCATTTGTTCAGTTTTATCCTTCATCCTTCTGCTGCCTGAAACAAATGTTAAGTTGTAACAGATTTAATTAATTTGAAGAATTTTCTGTACAACATACACATAAAGCGCATGCAAAGATTTAATGGAGAAATTTGTGTCAGGACAATAAAGAATTATATAATGATGCTGTTATTCGTCATCATTGTTCACAAATGAATTTTTGAACAGTATATGCATGAAATAAAAAACAACAAAATATAATAATATACCATCCTAATATCAAAAGAAGTTTTGTCTTTCCTGTTAGACCATGTGTTAAAACTGCACCGGCAGTTTGCGCACCCACCAAAGAAACGACTAGTATCGCTCTTACAGGATGAAGAGCTCCCTTAGGGGGAGATAAGTTAAACATAAATAAGAGTTACTTCTCTTATCATTGCATATTAAGTAAACTAACATTTCCAATAGGAAAATGAATATAATATTGATTACTTATGTTTTCCATTTCATTTTAATATGAATTTGTGGTATTGCCCTTCAGTATTAGCCTGTTGAAGATTAAGTTGCAAATCAAATAAAATTTGGACAAGGCATCCATAAAAATCATATAAAATGTTACAGCAAATTACAGAATACTGGTAGAGTTTTCCATAGCTTTATATGTGATTGCTCAATAGGATATACAAAATGATCTGCCAGGTATCACATTATTAGATTTGAACCTAGGTCATGATGTTACACTGGTGTGTTACAGTTGCTGTTTAATCTATTGTTTTGCTTTAGATAAACAATATTTTGAAACAGTCACATGGTGCAATGCTCCAGCAAGTTATTGGGTATCTAAAGCAAATTAATGGAAAATCATAGCAGTAATTCACTTGTACCTGGCATAGCTACCATATAGTGTGAATGATACGGTTTAATTCAAAAAGGTAGATACAGGGTTAAACGGACCTGATACTGGATAGGTTGGTAGAAAGAGTGGTATCTAACGCTTACCCTAACAGCTGCTGTTTCTCTCCTGAGTTCTTGAATCACCAAAACTAAGGCTTCAGGATTCACACCATTTTCACAAAGACGAACACAAGTTGCTACAGTCTCAGCATCAAGACCAGTATTTAAAAGTTTGGATATCTCCAAAAGTGCTAAAATTTAAAGAAATAAAGAATTAATCAACAGACAAGAGATTTAAACACAAATGGAGTGGAATGACAATTATTGAATTCATGCATTGAAAGTCTGTGCATTGAATCTTCCAACAGGTGGACTATCTTACCGTATTATGGTATAAACAAGAGAGAATAATCTTACTGGGAACTGGGTCAGTAGGACATCTGTCATTTTAACAATAGAACATTCTATCTAGGTATAAACTAAATAGAAAATTCCATCGTTAAAATTACATATTGATGTCATTAACATTAACATGGTTTAATGCAAGAAATAGATGGTTACATCCCCAAATTTAGTGAATTTATGGAACAAAAATGACTTCAATTTCTGTCCATCCGAGTGAAATATTCTCGAGATAAATTGATTTTCTTAATAAAAAAATATACACTACTCTTTAATTCAGGTTTTATCTAAAAGCAATACTTACATTTAAAATAAGGGAGTAAAAAAAAAATTAAAATAATTCATGCTGAAAAATTATCCAAAGATCTGCAATGTAGATACTACATGTAGCAGCAGCCAGGTAATATTCAATCACAGGCACCTGAATTTTTATCAATCAGTCGCTTAATAAGTCATATATCGAAAAATTCTACCCCTATATATAACTACAATTACGTGTATTTATATATAGTAGAATTTTTTCGATAAATGACTTATTAAGCGACTGATTGATAAAAATTCAGGTGCCTGTGATTCAAAATTTGTATAAATTACTTCATACTACAGGCAATAAGACATCAAAATATACATGTCTATTAATATAATCAAAATAACAAACAAATGCAGCTAAAATCTGTCCCACTATTTTTTGCTTCATTATTAGATATTTACATTTGCAAATATGTTTCCTTACATATATATTTTAAAAAAATGATGTTTACATTAACTTCCACTGTCTTCTAGTTTTCGTGCCGTTAAGGTATGAATGTTATAATTCATCTTATTAATGTGGAAATATTCTAAAGTAGTTTCAAAATTGATTTTGTCGTTAATATGTATTAGAATGTCTCTACATGCTTACTATCTAACGTTTCCTTGGACGCTGACGGCTTTCGCTTTCCAGAGTCCGCCATTTTTTCTACGAGTTGTCGATGTTAACGCGTTCAACGAATTATTCCACCCGTTCTATTTCGTGTTCAGTCTCCAGATCTTGAGAAGAGTCAGTTTTTTCCAGTGCAGAGTTTTATTTTTTTCTTTAACCATAAAGTATATTATAATTTGTGTTTTAAAGCATAGATAGAGAATTAAGGGATAACTAGTAAATTGGTAAACAGTATCAATTGCTCAAAACCATTTCATCTATATAGATTATTTGAAATTCACATTAGGAAACTATACACTTACCAAATTACAGCAGACAAATTATATGTAGGAGCAACACAATCAAATACAGAGACATACGATGAGATGATGATGAAAGAGAGAGGGGCCGGGGGTGCGGCCATCTTCAAAATAAGTCTGTAGCTGCTTAGTTCGATAGCTGTTCTATGCATTGTCCTGTTCTTGTATCAATACTTTTCAAACAAAATGACATGTAGGACTTCGTATTTATTGCTTTTGTATTTTTTGACAACATATTTGGCCAGTTTTGAGCAGAAACAAGCCAGTTAAAAATGTTTACATTCTTATCCTCAAATGTACAAGATCATTGGCCGCTCATCCCCCTTAACTATTTAAGTTGGACTAGGTATGAATAGAACTTAAATCATTTGTTTAAGAGCTCCAACACTAGTACTTCAACCCAATCTGAGTTGATCTAAAATCCCGAACCTGTCTATGCATCTAGATAATTTGAAGATCATTCTTTGTATCTGAAGCTACCTCTGCATGTGATTCATTCACATAGTTAAATTAACTCAGCAAGTTTTAATTAGTACAGTGTACTATTATTTGCAAAAACATGTGACCTGCTTTAAAAACATAAAACTCCTCCAACATTGGAAACACATGGCTCAGGCTCAGCATCCAAGCCTCTAGAGTGCATCATTATCACACGATGCATCATCTATTCAAATCTGACAAAGGCTTATTTAACCAATAATAACTAAGATTTGTCTATCAAAGGGCACCTGCTCCAAAAACTTTAAAGCGGTTACGATTTTGGTCCTTTTTTCCTACTTGTATTGTTTTCAGTGCATTAGTAATGCATTTCTCATGATCAACCAAATTTGGTTTACTGTATACAGGGAAATGTTCGCCCCGTTTTATTTTCGCCCCTTTCGTTCTCGTTGTCAGCGGGCGAATTCAAGTCAAGGCGAAATAAATTATTGTAGCAAGGTTTAAAACAATAACATATAATACAAAATAACAAAACAGGAGCAGAGCAAACACCGAAACACGGGCCTCTACAAAAATAAGAGGTAGGATTGGGTGCCATGGAGGAGTGAACATCCTTTGCTGACTGGTCTCTTTGTTGTAATCGGGAAAACGGAAAAATTCATCGACAATTTGGTGATGAATAATGTTCTAACAATAAGTCTATAAACGTCAGTCATCATTCGACCTAGAGGAAGATTGTATTTGCTGACAAGGTCGTTGTATCGACGATATAACTTACAAAATAATGACTTTTCGATTGAGACTGTTGATAATCTTGTTTTATCAACTCGTTGCAAATAGCATCAAAACTTGTCTTATGTACACTTTATACAACCATTCCTAACGATAAATAAAGGTCCAGGATTTTTTACATCATTCGTAGCTGCTTTTTCAATAAAATTGGATCTCGTTAATTCACCTACCTTGTCATCGATCATTTACGAAACTATTTTCAAATTGTTAAAAATCATTCGGATTGCGTACACAAATACTCTTAAGATGATATAAAAAGATGCTTGCGTTTCTGATTCACAACATCTATGAAGTTTTTGGAAATCAGGACTTCCAATAATATGCTGAAATTCCAATGGGAACCAATTGCGCTCCATTGTTAGCAGACCTATTTCTATATCCATATGAAGCAGAATTTATTCAAAGACTTGTACATGCCACAGGTGCTTGTGGACTGGACCGTGCACTACCCCTCCCCCCCCCCTCCTTTTTAAATATTTTTTCCCGAACTTTTTTTCGGGCCTCTCGTGCGTTACCGTTAAGTCAATGACATTCGGAACACCGGAAGAGTTATCGTTCTTAGCATAGATGTCGCTGTGCAGCTAACTTCCGTAGCTTCTACTTGGAACGTTTCAAAATATCGTGGTCGCGAGTGACAAATGTTTATTAGTTGGATAGATTACGGTTCAGCGTGCTAATTTATATAAGTTTTCAGATAGAAGGATATGTGTGGAAGTGAGAAAAATAGATGACACCAAAGGTATAGCGATTTTTGATATAGTAATCGTTTGAATTTCCCAGGTGGTACCTCAATGTAAACAAACGGGAGTTGCTTACCTTCTCTCTTTATATATATAGGGGAAACGAGTGTGATTATAAAATGCTACCAAGTCGTGATATTTCTTTTATTTTTCGGCTTGAGACATATATAAGGGGTTGTTAATGATAATTAATAAAAGAAATAAAAAAAAAAATTTGAAAAAAAATATAGAAAAAAGGGGGGGGGGGGGGGTAGTGCACGGTCCAGTCCACAAGCACCTGTGGTACATGCAAAAAAGAAATCACTTGCTTTAGCCTTCAATTCGACGTTTAGGTATATCGACGCTTCAGCATCCAAGTCTTTAAAGTGCATGGCCATCATTAGGTCCAGATACACCATCCATGCAAGTTTCGTCTGTTTATTTACAATTGTTATTTCCATTCTTACATCGACGCGATATATAAGATGCGCAATCCATACAAGTTGGAGAAGTTAAGACCAGTAATAGCTAAGATATAGTACCCAAAGAGCAACTGTTGCAAAAACTTTAACTTGCTCTAAAAATCTTAAGACGAACCATTTGTGCAAGTCCGATGAATATAGCCTGCCCAAAAACGTTAACCTGCACAAAAATTCACGGTCCAGCTTCAGCATCTAAGTTACACCATACATGCACTAACTTAAGTACAGGCCCTGCCCCCAAAACTTTAACAAGGTCCAGACACCGACGTCAGGGGTAAAGCATAAGCGCCCCCACCCCCCCCCACCCCGACTTTGTATCGGTGAGTTAAAAAGGAAGAGGAAGTAATTGGGTACTTCGCGCTTCCTAATAGTATTTTCCCCCGTTGGTTAATTGGTTACATGTAATACCCCAGCGGAAGTACACGGTGACGTACCATTCATTCTTTACGAAGACATCCATGGCGCCCAGCAAACGTGCTCTCCACAAAGTATCAATGCTCAAAGCGAAGCAAAGGAGAAAAAGTTTGATTTTATTACCCCCCCCCCCCCCCCACCTCCCCCGGTGGGGTCAACATTTTAACATACCTTGGTAATAGGGATTCGACCTACGTAAGCCGTGTTTAGCTTATAACAATGGCAATGTTTTGTCACTATACGTAAATATGTTTATTTTATTCCTATTCCTTACTAAAACCATATCTAAGATTGAACCTTATTGACGTATAATATCTAATAAATTATGATTTCAAGCATTTTAATCTTACTATTGTAATGATAAAATTAAAAATTAATCATGCATATGACTACAGGCCTTTTTAGAGCAATGGATTAAATTACGATTACTTGTAATTATAAATTAAAAATGGATGATTACCGATTACTCATGATTGCTCAGCAACCTGTAATCGATTACAGCTGATTACGATTAGCCTATCCCTGGGATTGTGATGAACTTTGGTGGTTTACGGGCAAAAATGTATAGTAAAGTTATTGCACAATAGATAATGGGGGAACAGGATGCAACAGCAAACATTTTTTGTAAATGATTCTTTCAGTTTTCTAGCCTTTTTATTTTCATGATGTTCTCCAAAATATACATCAACATTATAGCTACTTTCTTGCCTTCCATGGAAGATAATTTGAATTATCCCTTTTGTCAAATGAATTTGATGACAAATTCAAATTTAAGAAATTCAATAATTCAGTTTCATAGATTTTTTAATACATTATACACATTTTTCATAAGAGCGATTATTGGTATCACCAACTATAACAATCTAAAAGACAATGTCAATATTATGAAAAAGTCACATGATTTGTTTCTGTCTCCTCTATAAAATGTCTTCAACCTTTTCTAAGTGTCAGATTACTAAATTTTCAACAGGTTTAGTCATCTTCAGTCAGTTATTGTAATCTGTAAATGCCAAAGGCCCATGGGCCACATTGCAGTGTCACCTGAGCAACACTCAACCAAGGAACTTTACAAATCAAAGATTAATACAGATCATATTTGCATCTGCCAAGAATTTATTTTATGCTCAGGAGCAAATGTTACAAAACATTTTATCATGAAACAAAGATTAGATTAGACTATGTTGTATGATCATTTGCAGGTTGTTAGTTAACCCAGAGAGAAACTAGATTGGGGCATTCAATCCATTATGAGAACCTTGCTGAATACATGTATTTTGCTTTTTAAAAGTAATCAAGATCTGTACTTGGTTCCTTTTAGGCTAGCCGCTAGGGTACAACATCCTTAAACTTCATGTACATTTATATGCATTTCTATGTTTGAATTTTTCAAACTTGAAAATTAATAAACCTTCTTACATTATAAAAAAATAATGAACCATGAAACCCTTGAAACAGTCTTTATCGATATTTTCGTACACAAATTCACAACTGTTATATGGAATGCTGCATGGTCTTCATGTAAACTCTTTCGGATTTGATTGCACTTGTCCAAACCAAAAGAATGCTTCTAGAATTTCAGTTCGATCCCTAGCATCCATATAATCATACGGTCTGGTATATGATATTGTTGCTTTGCTTGTCTGATCTACCTTTCCCTTGCCTCGTATTAAGTGATAATGAGATTGGCTTATCTGAAGAAATGTAAAAATAACCTGCAAAACAGTAAAAAAAAAATGTTAATGCAAGAACAACTTCAAATGATTTTTACTAAAGATATCTCAAGTGAAGACTTTATTAACTCTGAAACCAGCTACAAGGTATTGATACACAGTAGGCAAGATGAAAACATAATTATTTCTTAATACCACTCCACTTTATAGCTATTTATATATAAATTGATCATAATTGAACAAAGTAAATTAACTTGCATCAATATTTACAACATACAGCTTATCATCATAAATAAAGACTTTCTACAATCATCCAACTTGAAAAGTCTTGAGTATTTCTTTAGCCTTTCAAAAATAGTGTAGAAAATCTTCACATCTCTTAAAGCCTACCTTGGTTCCAATACAAAGAATTCCTACTATTCCTGCTGGAAAGAAAAAAGAGCACTCTCTCTCCATGAGGAGCTGCATCCCATGTTGAGCCAAAACATTTGGTGATAAATTCTCGGAACTGAAATTCTCCCCTTTAACATAATCTCCTTTAAATGCATCATACTGCTTTACCTTAAAGTACAGAAAAACATATAGAGTTTGAGAATTCAATCAAAAGACTCTTAACAATAACAGTATGTCCAGCTTGAGTAAATTGTTAGCAATAGATAACCCAATGCAGTTTTGTTCATCAAAGTCTACACATAGAACCATTTTAACAAGAGCTTGGACTTTGGGTAGATGTGTCAAACAGCAATGTGATTTGTCTGGCTTTTGAGCTAAGATTACGCAATTGGTGCATATTTCGCTTGAAACCGCATCATTTTTAACTTGTTTTGACGCAAGGAATAGATAGCTACCCCCTACTGAAAGTCCAAGGTCTTGTTAAAATGGTTCTAACATGAACATTTCTAACAGATATAAAATAATATTCTGCTCAGAAAGTTACTTTTATGAATCTGTCCATTAATTATTTAACTCTTTTTGTTTTATAAGCCAAATTTGACAAATTGCTCCTTACAATTCTTTTTAACAAATGTTTGCATGTTCACATGTAGTTGTAATATAAAATCATATAAAAAGATTAGATATTTAGAAATCTCATTTTCTATAAGAATTAAATTCAACAGAATTATTTTCCCACTGCAATTTTCATAATACATTGTAATATTAAAGTAGAAATAATCAGACAGGAGAGCATTGATTAATCTCCAGAATAAAAGTGAAAAGATCAGGTGAGAGGACTTTAATTCAAACTGCTTCAGTTCAGTTTACCACGATTTGGACATTTGGTCACAAAAAAAAGTATTTACATGTAGTTTCAATTTCAGTAGAATTAAACATTGCATCCTGTATTTCATGATGCAAATATTTTATAACATTTGTATAAACTGTACAGATACAGAATAATAATATATATCAGTTAAATGAAACCACTTTATGATGCAGAATTAAGTGAACAAACGTATGAATTTTTAAGTTACCTCTGTGACAACAATGAGTTCCAAATTCTTTCTTCCAGAAGAGGATGGTGGTAAAGCCATAAAACGGATGTCTGGTGTGCCACGGACAGTGCTATCTTTTATTTGCAGGATATCTGAATAAGTATTCCCTGGTCTAAACAAATTCAAGAATTAAATCAATTTCTATCCTTATCATGAAGAACTAATTACATATGTACTGCATAAAAATCAGTAAAAACTATAATGCTAGTACCTATTCAATGATTTAGTATGTTTGTGTTCTAGAATACATTTTTGTTAAAGCACAAATCCTTGTGAGCAGGTTATCACTTGGAATTATTAAACTTTGCATACCTCTTACACATTTGAAATAATCCAAACACTATTTTTTTTAAAAGTCATAAGCTAACAAATTCTCATAATATTTTGAGTATGACTATGTAAATCTCAATTAAGATTCATGGTGTACAAGTAAATATGATTAAAAACTAGGTTTAAAACCAGTTTAAAATATTTTTATAATAAGGGGATCGATGCTCAGCTTGGGTATAATACTTACTCTGGATGCAGAAAACAAATTTTGGAGAAAGCCATGAACAGGTTAGTGAATCTCCCCACTCTTTGATATGGTTTCCCCCACCTTATAAGCAGTACACATAAATATCTCCAAAACTCCAACAGATTATTCCTCCATACTGAATATACCTGTAAACTAAAAATGATTTATAAAGTTAAGATATCATTATCAACTCTTTTCATAAACATTGATGATTCTTCTGCTTACAAATAATAATTTAAGTTCTTATTAATTACCGTAGTAGAATTAAATTTGGTAAGTGTTAAAATGGAATGACTAATCTAAAATTAACACTGAACCCTTTCGAAAGCAAAGCAAGTGAAATTTTTCATTATGCTTACAAATTTACAAATTATTTTTCACTTGAAGTTAAATATCTTGATCTATAAATTTTCACCTGCCAATTTGAACTAGTATTAAGTTTATCATTTCCGTTGCCCAAAATGAGGTTTAACTTGCCCTGGGCAATCGGACAATTGTAAATATTGATCCCTGTAATTTATGTAAAACATGCAATTTTTTTTTTCATGTAACAAATTCCTATTGGACTGTAATAGTGTGTATATATAAAGGTTCAGTACTGCCACGCTCCTACTATAGCACTAGCTAGTAGGTTAACCCTTTAGCTCAGTCGGTAGAGCGTTGGTTTTTAAACTGAAGGGTCCCGAGTTTGAGCCTAGTTGTGGTCATTCCTCCTCTTCTATTACAGGACATTGATTTTAGTAATAACTTTTTCTGATAGTATATTCTATTGATTCTATATCAATTTAACTCAATCAGTGTTCTTGGCATGATACTTGTCATGGATGAAATCAAGGTGCTTTCATATACATGTAGTTTTTTTTTAGTTTGAGCTATTTTTCCTCTTTAACTTAAAAAAAATTCATAAAATATTCAATAGAAATTCAAAGAGGTGAGGCGGAACATATTATTTACCAGGTACCTTCTCCAATCCCCCAGATCTGTTTTATTTAGGTTTTCCATAATGTTGTAATTTTCCTGTTCAAACACTTTAATCGCTTTTTCTGCCGTTGTCAGCGTTTCTACAACACCCTCTCCTGTCAGTGACTTCTCTGCACTTTCAAAGTCAAACGAGAAAGTCCACCAATCTTTCGTCAATTCGATTAAGCATTTATGCATTTTTGAAATTTCTGAATCAGTTTCTGACTGTTTGGGTTTCCGAAAAATCTGTTTAACACTGGACATTAAAGTATCAAGATCAGTACTGGATTTGTCAAAGTGAATGCCAAGTTCCAAGAGATGTGACATTTTCCATTCTGTCGTTTTGGGTGGTAATTTCCTACCATGATTGAAATAATCCGAAGAATCTGATTCGGTAGTATATTCCACTGATGAGGAACTGTCAAGCTTTTCTGATTTCGTTGTAAGTTTCGCGGACATGTCTATAGTTGCTCTTCATCAAGTTGTGTATGTGTGAAGCAATGTTTACAATTTTCGAAATCTCGCGCGTGTTTCCGGATACACTAAATACCCGCAAAATGACGAGACCTGAGTGGCTGCGAGCAACAAATCTCAAAGTAGCCTATGTTTATTTTATCAGATTTTCATAATCTAATTCCTCTATCCCATATTATATCAAATATATTTTTATAATATTATATCATATATATAACCAGGGCCACTTAACTGATATAACATGCATAATTTGTTAAATATTTTTCTTTTCATTCTTTTTAAATCATTCATTTTTTTTTCATCTTCTTACTTGAGTCGTACATTTTTATAGTATAAATTAGACATTTGAATTTAAGATGAATACAATTAATTATGGAAATAAACAGACATGTCTTGTAACCGCAGCTGTCTGGTGGCAAACGAGTTATACATGTATATTCTAAAATCATGGTGCAGTACATTATAAATCAAGTGCTATCACTCACACGTGTGCACTGACGATCAACACCCATAAAAAGGACACCAATCATCCCTTTCATATTTTTTTTTCAAATTTTTAAATCTTCAAAATAAGTCTGTAGCTGCTCAGTTCGACATCTGTTCTGAGTGTTTAAAAAGGCATTGTCCAGTTCTTGTATGCATACTTTTCAAGCAAAATGACATGTAGGACTTCATATTTATTGCTTTTATATCTTTTGGCAACATTTTTGGTCAGTTTTGGGCAGAAACAAACCAGTTCAAGAAACGTTTACATTCTTATCCTCAAATGTACAAAATGGCCACACATCCCCCTTAATTAATATGTATGTTTCATAACTGACTAAGAGCGTATTAACAGCGACAATACACATACATTTCATACAAATATACATATTAGTATGAATATAAATATAAGCATTGAACGCTTATTTTTGGATGTCGTCGGTCCTGTTACACACCAAGCGGTGCAGACAAATCATCATACCGCGCTACCGTGCGGTAATCAATGTCTGCATCGCTTGGTGTGTTAATTAGGATTCACGACGTCCAAAAATAAGCATTCAATGCTTGAATGAATGAGTAAATAAATGATTTACAAAATACTAACTTATAATCAATTTTATCCCTGTGACGCATGCATATGTATTATATTTTATAAAATTTTCATTTCATTCTGTCAAACAGACTTTGCTACAAATTTCATATCATTATGGTGTTATATCCTGATTTTTTTTAGTAAGAAACGCGGAAAATTTCAATCCATGGTTTGTTTTCATAATTTTTTTTTTCAAAATTGGCTCATTGAATATCTTCAAGGTGTCGCTAAATTCAGTACTTTTGAGTTCAAGGCAACTTATTTCATTCATTTGCTTTGGTGATAACAATATTGTTTCTTATCTGATTTAAAAGGCAAGAAATATATACCTATTATTAAAGAAAATGCAAAGTCAACCATCTTTATAATAAAATTATATTGGGTCTTATGTAACAATTTTAAGCATTTACCTAGTAAACAGCCGGTAAACAAAAATTTAAATTGAGGAGTGAATTCCTTCCATAGAGTTACATGTAAATAACTAAAGTCTGGACAAAATAAGATTTTATCGAGGCGTACCTGTAAAGTTAACACTATAAAATAACTTTAAACGTAGCACAATAGATGATGACAAGCAGTATCATTTATGGACGAGTTTTTTCCCCAATTTGAGGTAAATGATATGCACCCAGACTGCCTATAGATCACCTTTAAAAGAAAACACTACATTCATATCTATGTTTGAATACATTAAATGTATCAAATATCCCTACGCGGCTGCAAAGCATTGTCAAGGGTTAATATACAGTAGCCTGTATTTATGTTACGACGCCAGTAATCTACATGCAGCACAAAAAAAGACAAAATCGGCTAAAATAAATACGAATTAATAAATCATAAAGTTTGTTGCTTTATATACATGTGTATTGATTATGCTACTGGTTTAATTTAACATTCAAATGATCATTAGAAATCAGTGACATTTATAACCAACTCGTCACGGTAAACAAGTACAAAGCATTGTGCATGTTGTAATTTGACAATTATACAGGCGGAGTATCACCGGTTTTTTGTTGGACGTATATGTAGAATACATATCTACATATATAAGGAGCATTCCTTCACGGCAATCATATTCAATTATAATTTTAAATGCAATAAATATTTTCTGCTTATTTAAAAACACGCACGGAATCTATATCAATTCGGCAAAACAAGTCTTAGGAAATTGAATATATTTTTTACATGCTTAATCACTGCCTGAATAGAGGGCTGTACATAGATTGTTCAGTCATCCAGAACATGTTTGTATAAAGAAACTAAACCAGGAAGCTTATTAAACAAACCTTAATGATTCCTAGCAAAGACCAGTTACGAGGCGGAGTAAAGAATAAAATGCAAAATACGTGAACATTTCTCTGCATGTAAAACCAGCATGTATATTTGGCCTACACTAACGTTTTTTGCTCTAATTCCGTGTGTGCTATCGAGCCATTTTCGAGGAGGATTGCTAACATGGAAGGCGGTAAATGAAACCCAGGTATGTGTTCATGTACATGTATTAAATAAAAAGGCATGCAAGATAGGTTTACTATTACGCATAAAATCACAATTTAATCAAGTTATAACTTAAAGTCATTGCTGCAGTCGTTATCTTTGTTTTAAAAAATGACAATGTCAAGTACTATATGTAGTTTATGAAATAATCAGTATCAATGGCTGTCTTGTTACTTTAAATAGATTACTCTCTGAACTCATTGTCCCTTGTCAATATGTACAGATGTTCCATCTTTGGACAGCTTTGTTCTCTAATAAAAAAAGAGACTGTCGATACGCACATTTTGACCCTAAAAATGACCAGACATATTATTTGTGTTTCGTTAAATTTTCTAAGAAAGCCAATTTACCCTAGCTCGTTTTCTTGGGTTTTTTTTACATCCTTTTTCACCAAACTTTCCTTTTTAGAAATAGAACATCGTAAGCGTCTCGTGGAATATATTATTATTAGAGTCGACTTAATGATGTTGGATAGTGTGGTTGTTTCATGCAATATGGTGTGCAAGTGAAGTTCAACTCCTACGTAGGTACTCAAAGTCGTTCCAAATTAAGATTTCCCCTTCATTTGTTAGCTGTCTAACTTTTTATTTTTTCTCTGAGATTATTTTACATACATTACTGTAACATACATTCCCACCTAGTGGTTTTTAAAATTGCCTAACAAAGTTCTATTGACAAACTGCAATACTTTAAACATCCTCATTGTATAAAAAGGGTTTTATGTAATTGAATTGCAGGTTTGAAATCGACATACTTGTCGGGGAAGGGTGTGTTAAATATTTGTATATTTAAAAACTACAATTTATCAATGCATTATGTGACGGTAAGCAACTGACAATATATATATATATATATATATATATATATATATATATATATATATATATATATATATATATATATATATATATATATATATATATATATATATATACTTAAATAAATAAAACAGAATGCGACATTCCAAATTAAATAAATTGTTTACTGTTAGCGCTTTCAGCCATGTCGGCTCTTCAGACAGGTATAACTGTCTGAAGAGCCGACATGGCTGAAAGCGCTAACAGTAAACAATTTATTTAATTTGGAATGTCGCATTCTGTTTTATTTATTTAAGTGTTTTTTGCTGTACCAAGGCTTTATATATATATATATATATATATATATATATATATATATATATATATATATATATATATATATATATATATATATATATATATATATATATATATATATATATCAACATGATATACATGTATATGTCAACATTTTGTCTGAAGGTCTCATCGTGTAATTGTCCTTTTATCTCGCCTTAGTCTGCAGTTTGTGCAATACGGATATTCATATCATAATTTTAGGTCACTGCGTTATACATCTATCCAAGGATCATTTCCATGTTTTCTTTTAAAATTTGAATCCGTTTCGGTAATAATCTGCAGCAATGAAACTACTATGAATCGATATGTAAGTCTTTAAGATAGATTTTATTACTTTTTCAAATTTATTTTTTCTCCAGCATAAGTCTCGAACCTTATTTCTTGTTATGATATATTGTGTCTAACTGAAACAAAAACAGATAACACTGACGCCATCGATATACCAGGTTTCTGTGTTTTTATGAAAAGCAGATTTGATATAGCAAAAGTTAAATCTGGGGGTATTATTATTGCTGTCAAAACAAATCTCGTTAAGTTTTTTACTGTACATAAGACAAACTCTCCATATGTATATTGGTTTTCGCTAGCTAAATCATTGTTTAATTTCCCAAATGATATTTTATTTGGTTCTGTCTACATACTCCCAGAAAATACAAGATATGCATCAAAAGATTGTTTTTCTAGAAATAGAGAGAGAATTGTTAAACCTCTCACGTGCAACTGAATATGTGTGTATTTTAGGTGATTTTAATGCTCGGATGGGTAAACTACAGGACTATGTGATAGTTGATGAATATTTAGCAAATCATAATACCTGGGATGAAGAAACACGAGAAGCTGTTGAACGTGGTAGTTCAATTCAATTCAATTTATTATCCTTGAGCTTTACAACTCATCGGAATACAAATTATAATACATATAAAATTATATACAAATGTGCAATGTGCAGTAAGTGAGTGGACATATTAAGACAATATAATCATGTACATATCAACATAAATGTATAAGTAGCTTAAACTGTAGTATTATTACAATGCTGCGCTCTCATTTTGGAAGCGCTAGATAAATATTTTCCTAAATTATTATTTAGTATACATAGTGATATACATATTAAGCTTGACCGCAAACCGGTAGACACTGTTAGTAATAATTATGGTTACAAATTTACCGAATTTTGTCAAAACAACAATATTTTTATTGTTAATGGTAGAATTGGTGAGGACAAACTCACATGTAAAAATAGTAGTACAGTAGATTATGGTATAATATACACTTATAAGAATATTTCCGACACATTAAGAACAACACAACTTAGGTGTGAGCCAGACGAGCTTTGCGGGCAGCTGGCCTTTAATGATAATACATCATCGATATCATGTGTACATAAAGTGTAACAAAAAATATAATTCCCCATGAATGACGTTAAAAACCGCCCAGAAAAAACATAAATAAAATATTTGAAAAAACTATGGAAACCTGTGTCCGAACGCAAGTGTAAATAACGTCTAGGGGCGAATATCGGATACATTATTATAAATATTATTATTAATTACGGAATGCTATATAATTCACTAAATATAGTGACATAAAAAAAACTTAAAAAAGAATGTAAGCTTCGTGCGCTGAGTGAAACTGGCTAGAATGACCTTTACTATTAACTCTGACCTTTTATACTGGCCTTCCTATGGCCCCGCCCTGTATTCCTACGCGAATCTATTCGAACACGTTAATATCATACAACATTTTCCCGCTATTCTACGAAACGCGGGAAAACTATATTATTTGTAGTGTGTTCATGTTTAAATTATTTGAAAATTTTTACATGCATGATTTTTGCAATTTATACTCTGATGTCCATCGTTCAATTACCTTTGAGCTTATAACTCATTATCATGATATTGAAACTCCTCCAACCGTACAACCACGTGATAAAAACAATACCCGTCAGTATAAATGGGACCCAGAAAAAGCAGAACAATACATACAGACAAACTGAATGAATTGTAGAGAGAAATTTATTGTGTAACTTGTTCTTATCCGCAGCAGATGTGACTTTAGATGTTAAACGAAAACCAAGACTGACAAATAATAGCATTAACACAAAGCCATGGTTCAACGCACAATGCAGAACGGCGAGAAGAAAATTCCACTTGGCTAAGCGTATCCACAACAAACTCAGGACCCCAGAGAACTGCGAAAAACTTAGATCCATTATAGTAAAGATAACAAAGCTACTATGAATGCATGTATTAAGGAACATAATGACTCTGTTAAATCTAAATTAAAAAATGTAAAGAAAGGTAACCCTAAAGAATACTGGAAAATCCTTAATAGTTCGAATAATAAATGTAAAACAGAAGTTGATATAAAAGCAATTATATGAAAAAGGTCAGTGAAGGAAACGGTGGTGATAATGATACAAATGATTGTGAATTTGTTCTTGATGATACACATAACTCTATTTTGAATGGTCAGATCACTGAGAACGAAATTTTACAAGCTGTCAGTAAGCTGAAAAATAATAAAGCCCCAGGGTATGACAAATTATGTAGCGAATATATATGTACTTCGGTATCGTGTGTTTTGCCATTGTATGTTGATTTTTTTAATTTGATCTATGATTCAGGTATAGTGCCTGAGGAATGGCTTATTGGTATTATTAAACCAATATACAAAAATAAAGGTGACCCAACCCTCCCAGAAAACTATAGACCTATTACTTTATTAAGCTGTTTAGGCAAGTTGTTTACAAGTATACTATGTGAACGTTTGAATATTTTTTTCTGAGAGTGTAGAATTAATTACTGAGGCCCAAACGGGCTTAAGGAAAGGATATAGTACGGTAGACAATGTATTTCTTTTCGATCTTTTGTGCAAATTTACGATTTTTAGCAAGAAAAAACTTCACTGTGCGTTCATAGACTTTAAACAAGCTTTTGACACGGTATGGAGATCGGTTTTATAGACCAAATTAATAAACAATTGTGTAGATGGTAAATGTCTTAGATTTGTAAAGTCTATGTACAAAGGAATCAAATCAATGATTAGTATTGGACAAGACACTTCAGAATTTTTCATGTGTAATATGGGGGTTAGACAAGGTGAGAATTTATCACCATTTCTCTTTTCATTGTATATTAACGATTTAGAAAACTACCTTGTACAAAATGGTATAAAAGGAGTTTCTAGCCTCAGCGAGAAATTGGAAACTGAGATGCATACCATGTTAAAACTTTTTATCCTTTTTTATGCTGATGACACGGTTATATTTTCGGTGAACCCAGACGATTAACAAATATCACTGAACCTTTTTTCTGAATATTTTGATCTAAGGAAACTCCAGGTAAACATTGAAAAGACTAAAGTATTAATCTTTTCCAAAGGTCGTGTTATAAAAAGAATTTTTTTATACAGAGGTGTACCTCTTGAAATTGTGAATAAGTTTAAGTATCTTTGTGTTATTATGGCTCGTAGTGGATCTTTTAAAAGTACGAAAAAATATTTAACTGAGCAAGCCTCAAAAGCTTTGTATGGAGTATTTAGAAAAATAAGATATTTTGATTTACCAATCGACTGTCAATTTGATCTGTTTAATAGTGTTATTAGCCCTATCTTATTTTATGGTTGTGAAGTGTGGGGCTACGAAAACACAGATATTTTAGAGAAAGTTCATTTAACATTTTTGAAATTTGTTCTGCATATTAAGTCCAGTACCCCAAATTGTATTGTTTATGGGGAAACTGGACGATACCCTTTGATTATTTTTATCAAGGTACGAATAATAACTTATTGGGCTAAACTTTTACTGGCACATGATTGTAAGCTTACGCATATAATGTATCGCTATTTTTATAAATGTTTTTCTGAGGGTTCGTTTATGCACCCTTGGTTGTTAGAGATATTCTTAACTCATGTGGTCTTTCCTATGTCTGGATTAATCAAAGTTTTTCTAGTATCAACTGGCTAAAATCTATTGTTAAAGAGACGCTCATAAATCAGTTTTTACAAGATTGGTTCAGGAATGTAGAAAATGCACCCAAATGTTTGAATTACAGAATATTTAAGAAAAGCTTTGGACAGGAAACTTATCTTAAAAAACTTACAAATTACTTAAGATTCATTTTTACAAAATTTAGAACCTGTAATCATAAATTACCAATTGAAACTGGAAGATGGAATAACATAGAAAGATGTAATAGAATTTGTTCGTTATGTAATAAAAACACTTTGGGTGACGAATACCACTATATTATGGAATGTCAGGTATTTTCTTTATTCTGCAACAAATTAATTGAAGAAAAATATTCAACAAATGTTAACACTTATAAATTTGGGAACCTTATGAATACCAGTGACATTGATTCATCCAAAAAAATTGTCCATATTTATTAAAAAAAAATATTAGCTCAATTTATTTAACTGTGTACTCTTCCTAACTTGACTCTGTATTTGTACATTTGTAAATATTTTTGTTTTTTGTACCTCATGTACCATTGATATGGTTTGAGCGAAATAAACATTGATTTGGTAGAAGTTTTAATTGCAGTTTGATCTCCTAGTGATGTCCCACTGACTAATAAAATAATCATTTGCTTGTTAACTGTTATCCTTAACCCCAGAGTCTGCAAAATAACGTATATTTATGATTTTAAACACACTCATTACTATGAACATATTTCTGACCCTTGTATACAATTGCAAGTTTTTTTTCTATCTTTGTCGACATGCAAGGTATAAATATGTTGACATGCAAAATAATTATGTCAACATGCAACATTACAATGAAATCGTAATCATAGTAAACTGTCACAAATACCTATAGTTACTCAGTAAACCAGAAAAGAAGTCCCATGTTTCATAATAATTTTTACAATAATTTCGATGTCCAACATTTTTCACCAACAACACTTTCAATAGATTCAGTCGAACAAAAGAAGAATAAAGCAGTGCAATTTTTTTTTTTTATATCAGATACAGTGTTATTGTCTATGTCATGAAGAAAGTTTGACACAGTGAAAAGCAATAGTTTAAAATCATTATACCGGTATAAATTTTAAAATGATATGAGGTGTTCATCACAGCTTTAAACTCTGACATTCAGTCATACTCTGTCTGAAAGACAGAAATTCAATTTTTTGTATTGAAATAATATTAAATACAACTTGACGTCTATTTTCCTTCCATAGATACTCGTCAGTCATCGTGTTTCCTATGTCTTCTCTTACTGCTCCAATCCAGAAACCGCTACATTGCAATGTTTCAGTGGATGTACAGGCAGTGTAATAATGAATGCAAATTGCACGGAAAGCAATTCAACAGAAAATTGGGCGGATTTCGAAGGTGTCACCAAATTTGATATCACAAACCAAACAACGTTCGTCTTTCTACGGTTAGTATCTATTATGTAATCTACAAAATTTAAATGGCAATGGCCTAGTGTACAATATTACAAGATAATGTTAATTGATGAACCAGGCAGGTTAAATGTCATAATATTCAACTGAATTAATCAAGTATAATAGTTATGACAATTTCTTGCATGAAAAAAAAAATATGAACGAATAAAATCATGTACACGTGAGATAGGTGATAGTATGAACATTTTGACATGGTCATTATTTGAGCTGACATATTTTTCAAATTTCAGTTTTTCCATTTTTTATTATATATAATGCTATGTCAAGCCTTTTCTAATGAGTGACAAAATGTTGAATGTTGGCTATCCAGTTACAAGCAAGATACAGTACTCACATTTCTTTATTTTTGTAAGCGTGGCTCATGTCAAGTTTTTGTTATTTGGTACATGCCACAGGGGCCAAGCCCGTTTTAACATTAATTTCAATGTAACCATAAATAAAGAATTAATGTTAAAACGGGCTTGGCCCCTGTAGAACATGCATTTGGTTTAGTTGCATATTAGTGTAAACTTAATTATCTTAATATATTTACATCCAACAAGTATTATTCCTTCTATTTCTCACGGAAACTTATAGTTAATTCATAGCTCTATAGAAACAGCCAGACTAAAATCTACACGCCCCGTTTATCGATTGGTCGAAATATACAGGGGCTGAAACTGACAAGAAAATGACAGGATGGATATTGACACGCCCTATTTATCGGTTGGTCCAAACCTACAACGACCTAGGAAAAATCACGGACTGCACGAAATAATCATGACGATGTCAGAATCAAAGTCTCACAGGAGACGATTTGGCTGTTTCTTTTAGCTAACGTACTTACGTACATTAACAGTAATTTAGTAAATTTTACTTACTTTTCATAATCAATTTATCAATTAGCTAAACGAAAGATGTTAATATAAACAATGAAATGCTTTCTTTGGTGATTCATTCGGGTGCTAACGCGGGTTATGTATTTTTTTTCTGCAATGTCGCTACCTTCATATCCCGAATGAATCATCAAAGAAAGCATTTTATTGTTTTATTAACAACATTTAAACAGTTTCAAGTGTTTGTCCACATCATAGTTTATATAACTAAATGAAAGAAAAAACATAGTAGAAGGCTTAAACTTGTTTGCATAAGCAGAAATGTATCTCGTTTGAAACTTGACAACGGACATTCAAATTTTGCGTGACCATTTGTAATAACTTTTAAATATTCCAAAAAAAAAAAATGTAAAGTTAAAGAAAAAAAAGATGTGCACCATGTAATTGTGAAACAGAATTTATAAACGTGTATACAATCAATGGTAAAATCAAGGTAAATGTGCTTTGAAGTTGAAAAAATACCTTGCGCACAAAATACAGTACAGTCTTCATATTTGATATGAAGCGAATGCAACCCATTTACTGATCTGTTATTTTTTATTACAAATAAGTTTAAACTCTGCTCCATGCATGTCTTTGATTTTAACTTGATTATTCAAAACTTCCCATTTATATTCAGTGATATAAATTTATGAACTGTATACAGAAAAATATGTTGCGCATTACTATTGTAAACCTATTTTTAGTCCCCTACCGGTTTTCACCGGAGGGGACTATAGCTTTCCTCTGCGTCCGTCCGTCAGTCCGTCCGTCTGTCCGTCTGTCCGTCCGTCCGTCCGTCTGTCTGTCCCACTTCAGTATTCCACTTTTTTTCTTTATGCGTTTGAGGAATAATATGAATTTTGCTGAACAGCTTCAAAATGTCAAACTACGGATCAAGTTTACACTTTTGTAGCGTCTGGTTGACATATTTTCGAGAAAAATTTTTATATTCCAATTTTTTAATGTTCGGGTTCGATATTCTGCATAGCAGTGCATTGTTTTCACAATTTCCACAAACCGGTAGAGGACGTGTATTGCTTAATATACAATATTCTCAGAATGCTTGTTTTAATTAACAATATTACTTTTTTTCGGAGATTGAAAAAAAGATAGAACCATTTTAAGAAGACCTTGGACTTTCGGTTGGACGTTGCTACATGTATCTATCTCTTGCGACAAAACAAGTTAAAAAAGACGCGTTTTCAAGGGAAATATGCACCAATTGCGAAGTATTAGCTCAACAGCCAGACAAATCTTGTTGATTCCAAAGAGCCATGGTTGAGTGGTCAGCAATGAAATAGACAAGCCTACGTCACATTTCTGTTTGACACAACTACAAAGTCCAAGCTTTTGTTTAAATGGTTCTAATTATGCTTTAGATTTAATTGCGATTGCATCAAATATCAGAGTACCAATGCAGAGTTATATAGATAAAAAAGAAATACAAAAACGATGTTTTAACAATACTAACAATCGACACATCCTCCCCTCCCCATAATATATAAATATTGCGCAACGAATTATCATTGGACAATGTGTGATCATCACTCCTCTCCACATAACGTACATATATTGCGCAACAAATCATTTTTGGACGATGTGTGGAAGGTTTGATTATATTTATGATTATTTCATATCCTGAAAGATTTCTGATGCTTACGTGTAGTTTACTAATGCTGTATTGAAACTGATTTTTATTCCTAGACTATAGCAGTGCCGTTACTATAATGGTAGATTTACAATTTCAGATTTTTTAGTTCTGCTTGGATGTCCCTTGCTCACTCCGCTAGTTCTTGGAGTCTCCTTATGACTGTAGATTTAAGTATACGAAGTGATACTGGGAAAATAAACCAATCACCTGTATCGTCTGTGGCTTCATCTATGATATTTTCTCGAGCATGTTGGAATTCCGTTGGAATTCCTTATATTCCAGGTAAAATTATTGGTTACTTTTTGTATTGCAGGTAAAAATTACTTTATACAAACTTTTTAGTCTCTTCCACTTTACGAGATGGTAACAGTTATAGTTTCCCTAATAGATTTCAAGTTTGTACCACATGTAAATGATTTTGAAAGTCTTCTTCTGAAGTGGTAGTTAGCCCGGTAGGATAACAACACTGTTTTGTCAACTAAATACTACCTAACATTCATGAACGTTTCTCATGTATGATTTAATATTGATAAAATGTTGTAATTTTCAAAAACAGT
The DNA here is from genome assembly GCF_963853765.1 of Magallana gigas. Classification (NCBI taxonomy): domain Eukaryota; kingdom Metazoa; phylum Mollusca; class Bivalvia; order Ostreida; family Ostreidae; genus Magallana; species Magallana gigas. The sequence goes on along the minus strand of NC_088857.1, from coordinate 28,163,958 downwards.
TTTTAAAATCCATATTGTGATTCAAGGGAAAAGTTCTATTCGTTGTCTTTTTTATTCTTCCTGTCAGTTTGTTATAATATAGTTATATTCAATACTCATCTATTTTGGCATAATATACAATGTGTTTCTATAACGTAAGCATACAGTGCCAAAATAGAGCACTGCAAATAAGTCTCAATAGTGGGTATTGAACTCTCGACCCTAAAACCATAAGCCTAATGCGCTAAGTCACAGCTACTTAGCAAGTCTCATTAGTATACAATAGTCAGCATAATAATAACAATAACGTAATATACTACTTATATGCCTAAACAGTAGTCAGGGTTTGATATCTTCAGATACCTCGCATTAAATCTAAACCACAATTATCAATTCTCCAGCTCTTGCACTACGTATCAAACCCATAGGCTACAATTTTTTTTATCTAGCTAGAACATGCAAAACACCACAAACCCACTCAATTATATGTTGAACAAGAGTTTAACAAATTATATTGAACAAAAGTTAAACAAGTTATATTCAAGTTGGTGAAATTAACGGCACATGGTTTTCCATGCAATATGCACCAATTCTCGGTTTTCCGAGATAACAACTAAATACTAGTAACGCGCTGAAGTAACGTGTGGAAATCGAGCACACTTAGGCCGACATTTACAGACCCTGTCTGTCAGCATACTGCCTTTATAACTTGGTTTTCCAAACGTTTTCCGGTACCACATAGAGAAATGATTTTTGTGTTCGTTAAACATCATCAACAGATAAAAATGAAATTAATCTTAAAGAGGTTGGCTCCTGAAATAATAGTAATATCAATCATCCAAAAATCACTTAGATATAAAGAGAGGGACCTTAAAGGGGCATGGTCACGATTTTGGTCAAAATCTATTTTTCTGCTTTTATTATTCACAATGCTTTAGGAATGCATTTCTAATGATCAAATGAAATTTGGGTGCCAGGCGATGAGTTTTAAGCAAGATACAGGACTCACAATTCTTCGTCATGTAAACAAGACTCGTGCCCTATTTTTGTTTACATAGGTTCAATATACCAGTAAAAAATCTTTTTCAAGCTGATCTGTCTATCTTCTTATTCATTTTAAGCATTAATAAACAGTTCCTAACGATTAACACATTTATTTGAGGTCTAAAACTGGAATTTTCACTTCAACATTCAAAATGTAAACAAACGCTTTGTTTACATAGCAAAGATTTGTAAGCTCTGTAACTCGCGTATAACTCAACAAATGACACTCAAAGAACAAGATAGGATAAGGGCCATTTATGGCCCCATCAGCAAATATGTTCATTTTACTACCATGCATAGTATTGACATCAGCAATCAACATGATAGGATTTTTTTCTTGGTAACCCTTCAGTATAGTTGCCTAGCAACGAAACAAACGTGACCATAGTTTCGGTCTAAATTAAGAAAATAAAACCTCTTCATTCAATTAGAAATCTTAATTTACTGTTATTTGATTAGCATAAGTTTATTTAATTGAAGTACCAACATGAATTAATGCATTAAATGCATAAAATTATTTACTCAGCGTTTCCATGGCAACCATGGATTTCCTTAGTAACCAACTAAATAACTTCTATTTCAAGCCCGATTGCATTCTGAGAAGTATTATAATACAAGTTAATAAAAAACTTTTAAAAGCTTTTAAATAAATAATGTAACATATTTCTTTTTACATTAGTGTTAATGACATTGTGTTTCCTGTTACCAAAAAAAAACATTCCATAGCAACCATATGAATATAGATAGATCTGCAAATGTATAAGGTTGTTTGTGCTTAACATAGCATTGACCTTAGTTCTCGACATCTTAGAGGATTTTCTTGGTAACCATTTGATATACATATACATGTAGAATCATGCTATTGAAAAGATATGAGTGAGGGTTCCGTTATTAAATACATAAAGGTGTCCTTTTACTTATATGGTAGTTACAATAAATTACGTATTTATCATCCTTCTTTTTAAAACTTTTAAAACTATCAATAACATTAACACATCAAAAGAAAAACGTAATTTAAATTCAGAAATTCATTTATTCAATGACTTTTTTCGGTAACCAATTAAAAAATATTTCTAGCCCATATACAAACAGCATGCACAAGTAAAAAAGGTACATAGTATTTAACATTGCAGTTATTTTTCTCCTTATTTTTTCTACATATTGAAATGTGCATGTTTCCTAGCTACACATTCCAGAAAAATGTGTTTACAGCGAGAGAGAAGATAATGTACAAAATAGTATTATCTATTATATTGATTGGTACCTGTACATGTAACAAAGAATGATACATATCTCCCTAAAGTATTAACAAACATGAATGAAACACATGTAAAAATTAGTATCGTCCATTATACTTCACATATAATGGCTTAAGCAAGCACACATAACATATAGTATTCATATTAAAGTAATGGTTTCAAGAAATCATATTATAGTCAACAACATTGTGATTGTACATGTACACATGTTGTATACACATCAAAGAATTCTTCACAACAGGCTACATGTAAATTAAATAATCAACAGAATTTATCGTACTATCAACAGAATGTATGGTACATTCATGTACATTAGCAAATACATATAACAATTACATGTACATATGTGCACTGTAATAATGTTTCATTATCTGAAAGAAAAAAATCAACTTTTAACAACACACTTTTAAAAATCTAGCTATATACATACTGTAAACTAACATTTATTCGCGACGACTTTATTTCGCAAGCCTAATCCACGTACGTTTTGTTATTACAATCATACGCCAAAGACTGTCATCTCGAATATATCTCACCATGAACCAAAGCCCTTGCAAAAATTTAAGGCATACAAATAAAAGTTGGTTTACAGTATATGCCTGCTCACAAAAATTCTGTTATATGTAATATTCTTTTATGGCCATTTACTTTGCATTTTCATCTGAATTGAGTCCAATTTTCATGAAGCAGATCTACACAAGCTAGCACATACAATGAAGATTCATGATCTGAAAAAAAATCAACAATACAAAACACATTTCTTAGACACAATTCACAATTTTGATTCAATTTAATTGATTAAATTGTCTTAATAATTTAATTAAGACACTATTCTTCTCAAGGTCACTGGCTCAATCACTACATCTGTTTACAAGCTCAATACCTTACCCCTGTGCTATGATGATGTTCAACCATAATGATTGATACAATTTAACAAAGCATTTTTAAAAATCCAAATGAGGTTCTATTGTTGGCCATACGTATGTTCCCAAAATGGTCGACGTTAACATAGATCTCGTCATCGCCTGAAGTTTTTTGACTAACTACTTTTAACAACAAAGTAAAATGACTAAGCAAACATATATATATATTACTTTGTATTATATCCTAGGATATGAAATATTCTTGCAATTTTCCTCGTTTACCGATGTAAAGGCTCGCAATCAATATAAAGTGAGACTACTCGAAATGTCAACTACAACTTTTTCTAGGTCACGGAAAATTCGGATTTCGTTTTTTGACTTTTGTAACCGTATTATTAGCATTTTTCACATAATTTCAATGATATTAATGTCTAAACAGTATGTATTGTGATGCTGTCATTCTGCTCTGTTTAACTGGGCCTAGAAGTCTGGGTATCTTTTTCTAACAAACTATTGGCGATTTGTGAAGTGACGAACAATTACTGATGAGAAGCAGTCTATAATTACCTACAGTTTTATTCATCACATTATACTTTGGTCTTGCTGTAAATCAAGCTGTTTGATTTTTGAAAGCATGTTTTTTGTTGGTTCTGGGGACTTTGAAATCGGATTCAGTCATCTCGTGGTTACCTAATCTTACAACTTTCAGATCGAGTTACGATTTTACCATTATTCCGGTCTTCCGTATTTTTAAACTTTACATAACAGTTTCGGCAGTTTATTCCGTTGATCCTTCCAGTTTTATTTATGTATGAATACCAAATCTGACATCTGTATTACGACTTGTTTCTGTCTTCCCATACGTTTTTGTCGTTCGTCGCCATGTTGTTGTGCAGACGATAAATGTTTACCAAAGGGGAATAACTCCAAAAATAAACTCGTCAAAAGAAGAAAAAAAGTCGGAGAATCATAGGACACATTTTTTAAATCTGGCCATCAAAGAAAAATATGCTTTATTTCCTTTTGAAATGTACCATACAGAAAAAAAATGTTACGACGGCCATTTTGGGAACATACTTATGGCCAACTACTGCAATTTTTTATTCATATAGGTTTGAAAAATATGAATGCTTTAATTATATTCATAAATAATTTTTAATAAAGAATGAAATGTATAATTAATTTATTTGATATTATTGAAACAAACATATTTCTACATTTTCAGAAATACAAAAAAAATATTGTATAAAAATAATTCTAAGAGCATATATTCTTCTTTGAACAACAAAATCTTGTTTTAGATTTGATACTTAAACAATCCATATGGAAATGTTTCAGTGTAATATTCCACCTTAATGCAAATACAATCAATATCTGCTTTTCAGTACTTTCAGTACTTTGATTATGTACTGTCAACAAAGTTGGGGGCTTTCCACATTCTAAAAATAGATTTCGAGGGGTTTGAAGATGAATTTGCAATACAATCGTGATTTAGCATTGTAAAATGTTAAAAGGATTAACAAAAATCAACCATTACTTACATTACTTTGAGCTTCTAAGTACTGTGCACAATTTCACTGTACGTAGGCTACTATTATAGCTTCTATAGTGACATCAGGCGACAATCGTCGTCTGTAAAAACGAATGCGTTTGTTTACACCTCTTTTTTCATAAATAAAAAATAATAAAACACATTCTATTTTAATACATATTTGTTCTAAATTAGTAAATTTTAACTTTTTATAAGGATATGGTATGTAGTCATTTCAAGCAGTCGCTGCGAGCTGGGCTGCAGGAACGCTACGTAAGCCGCGTCAATCTTGATACTTATTGTGTTGTTCACATTAAAATTCATACTTCAAAGGATAAAAACTAAATAAAATCATAATGAAAAGTAACATTGCTGATACTTTTGTGAAAATACACATATGTAACTACATAAAATAATGTGCACTTACCAAACTTCTGCAAGTTCAGCTTCACCGTCACTCAGAATGTTTGTTTTTATAAATAAATGCGCACATTTATAAAAATCACCATTTTCCTAGATATCTTGTTGACTGGTTATGGATACAGTAGAGACAGCTTGATCGAAGTACACTGTGTATTGATAGTATCTGTGGTAACATATCTAAAATGGCTGCAAAATAAGCAAGTTCAGTGAACTGACAAAACAATAGTTAAGTAACCTAATCATGACAGTCAATAGTTCAAAGTAACGCAATCATGAAAAAAATTGATTTTAATATGGTGGATGGGTTTGAGTGAAATTTCATGTGATGATCCAGTATAATTGAAGAATTTTATGAATTTCAAAGAGGATGGTGAACCCAATATGAATTGCAAAAACCGCTTGTTTGGATAAAGCTAACTTGATCCGTATTATAAAAAACAAATAAGGTTAGGGCCGCTGTTGCTTGTACAAATGAATTTACCTTTAGGGATAAACTCCATTATAAAAGATAAGAGCAGAACTTTAACTTGTGATTTTGGTCATGCGTTTTATATTAAAATTGAACATGCTTATAAACCGTCCTGCCACCAACTTGGTGAGCAGGTTCATGTAAATGACTGCATAATAAATCAATCAACCACAACTACAACAACCAATGAATCCAATTGGTTAATAAAACAATATAAATCAATCATATCAGCAATCTTATTGTTCAATCAATCCATAATCAACCAATTAATTAATTAATCATTAATTTCAATTCACCATTGTCAATCAGTGGATCAAATAGTGGATATATATAGCGCTTTGCTAGTGGATTAATGGCTAGGTTTGCTGGACCGTGTGAACAGGCCCAGGAGATACATCAAAGACCTGAGAAACCCTGCCCTTGTGCAAAATCTACCACATTATTAGTTTAAATAACTATTCTTTTGGGTTACTACCATTAATATTCATTAAATATGTCTTGTTCACATATCCCCATGTAAAGTACTTACTTGATGTAAAGTTTCATCCACTTACTATTTTGATAGGTGGGGCTGTATTCTAGTTGAACAATTTCTATTATAGTCACCCATGATATATCTCTATAATATTTGTCATTATCTTCATGAAGTCTTGTTTGTCAATTGTTGATCTAAATGTAGGACTTTGGTTCAAATGTTACGAATTTGGATGTGTCCATTGCCGCTAAAATCACGTTTTATGACTTGCTTTACTTACTACGGATAGGGATAATTGCAATGTCCAAGAACTATTATAATCCCAAAAGTCTTATATTGGTAACATAATCTCTTCACAAACTTATAATTACACCAGTAACAATCAATGCCAGTCATATTAGCAAATCATCCTGGACATTGCAGATATCTTTACACTCTTTGATATCAGGCTAAGCGGTCTACCTTCTGCAAGATGAACATGCATTTATCACTTGTTACATTTATTCAATCCACTTATTCTCTGTCCTTTTTGCTTTATACACAGGCGTTGAATTCTTTACACGCGTTGATTAACAGAACATGATGTTAATTCCTGAGAAATAAAAACAATGTAAAAAAAACAAATATAACGCGTATTTCAATACTGTTTCTTGGAGATTCTTCAATAAACATTATTAAGGAATAAGGAATCATTCTTTGAGTATTATGAGGTGATAATTTTGGTGGGGGCGTGATCAAATCCAATAAAGCCCGAAGGGCTTTATGATAGTTTTGATCACGCCCCGACCGAAATTATTACCTCATAATATTCAAAGAAAAATTCTTTATTACTTATATTTATATAGTTTTAAGGCATTGTTCGATTTAATATTTAAATATAAATGAGCAAACCTCGATGGCGCCCAATTATTATACGTCATTTGAAGTTTTGGGTTATTTAGTACAAAATCGATACGTACATGTAGTGTTATCACAGGCAAAGGCACTGGAAAATGTAAATTAAAAAAAAAATTAATAAAAGAAAAGCAGTGATTTAAATCACTGAAATATCTTCATTTTTATTTTTGAAATATTGATTACCGTGTGTCAAACTTTCTGTGTTTTCCACAATATATATAGCCTACTTGATATTAAAAAATTATGTTACATGCCAGTTTATTAAAGGAACAAGCTTTTAAAGTAAAAAGTAAGTAAGCTCATCACAGAAAAACAAGGTAGATAAGATTTTTTTTCTCATTATTTTTTCACTGTTCATAGCAATTCATCATTACATTGTACATGTATAAATCTGCATTGAAAAAATATACCAAAAAATAGAATAAGTTTTTAAGCATACGAATCGTATTTCTTGTTTAAAGCATGCAGTGAATGACATACATGTACACAGGCTGGTTACGGCCCTGTTTCACATTTTTCAGAGTAAATAGCAAAGAAACCAACTTGCTTTTGGTTGTTAAAAAGCTACCTCGTTTGCTTAAATATTGTTTACAATGTAAAACCTAGCGTTTCTTGAATTAATTGTTTGAAAACAAATGAGCCTGCTTGACTTTAAAATGAAATGTAAATATTTTAAAACGAACTTTACATACGTCTTTGTTACATAGTCTATTATGTTATCCCTTGCCCATAACCTCATCAATGAAAGTCAAATATTTCAATTTCTCATCGCACCCGGTCTCACGTTTGATATTTAGAAGTAGATAGGTAGAGATATGTTTGCCATATTTAACGGTATTAACCTCAAACCTTTGGTGGCAAAGGGGGTAACAAATTTCCACTCCTTGATCCCTCCCTTTGTAAAACATGCCAAGAATGGTTATTCACTGTGCCGGATAATTATGCTAGTGCTTAAAAATCCATGTACATCAAGTTTGTTGACATACACAAAGTTGCGAATCCTCGTTAGTTTGAATTAACTTGAACAAAGAACAGTTGATGATGTTTTATTCGAAATTGAAGAGAGTGAATAAGGATGTTTACTGGTGGTGGAATAAGAGTCTTAAGAAACATTACTTCGGTAAGTTCTTGTATATAAAGTTATAAACACAACCAGAGGGCTCTTTTTTCATCGCGTCGTCAGGATGAACTCCTTGATAGTTGACTGGTTAACGTGATTTGCAGTTTTATAAACTACTTAAAGCAAATTGAAAGTTGGAAAGGGACTAAACTTATCAAAAATCTTGACAAACAAGAAAAAAGGTCTTTGGTTACGGTTATATTTAACTTTTAAAAAAAAAAACCCGGGGGGGGGGGAGGGGGGGGGTAGCGCACTGATGAAAAAGTTTTCAATAAAATAAATCTAATAAAACATTTTCAAATTATAAAAAGTGAATTGTCATTGATCAAAAATGTAAATAATTTAAACGAAGCGGCGCGTATGAATACAAAACAACAACAGCAACAATATTCAAAATGAATGCGCCTTCAGCTGATGCAAAGCTATTGAGCTGAATTCAATGGAATACGGATTAAGGTAGTCCTATACTCGGCACTAAATGGGCTCAATCATTAAAAGCTTAGCTTTAAATGATAAATATTCATTCTAGCAATACATATACAAAAGAAAATATGCATGTTTACGTGCCAGTTTGTTTGTTATCACCTCTCAGACGGGTGTACCCCCTTGCAAAAATTATTGACAATTATGAAATTTGCCAGACGTCCGTTTTTCCTAAAAATAATTACCAATTTTGGGAATATTAGAACTGAACATACAAAATAGAGTATAAATATTTATTTAAGCCATATCTCATCAATAATTTTGCGCAAATTTTTGTAAGTAAGTACGCTTTATGGACCTGATGTATCAAAATAGAATACAAAAAATGCAATGCTAGTATCGCGTTTGGTAATTTTTTTTACTATTTTATGGACTCAAACTTAAATTCATGGTGTTTATTCTATAGATTGACATCTTAGAAAAAAGATTTGGTAAAATAAATTATATGTTGACGGATTACTTTTCACGCTATCAGCTCTAAACCAAGTAGACCCTGACGAAAAAATCCGTAAAAATCACATTTTGCTACAGTTTTCTGCCTATAGATCTGTCAACAATGTTAGATATCATTTAAACATTAATTAATTGACGAATGATTAAATTCGAAATAGCTTCTGTCTCTAAATTTAAACCGGTTTTAGTAAAAGAAAAAGAAAATTTCGGGGGGGGGGGGGGGGGCATCAAAACAAAGAAGATATAAGCATACCTGAGATCCTGGTTAATCGGAAACTTCGTTTTTCATTTAACTTTAACAGAATCGAGTTTCTCAACATTAATCATTTCTATCTCTCATAGAATACATGTATTACCGTTCTAATTGCTTATTATTTCCATTGTTTACAACAGCAATGTAGAGCAAAATCAATACCGGGTATCTAAAACGCTTTGTAAAAGTCGAACCAATATTGTAAAATCCGTATTATGACGTAGTGCGATACTCGGACTACTTTAAATACAATTAGAGAGTTAGAATCTGAACCGACTGAATTGAAAAACGAAAGGGAAATACATTCGATGGCGTGTGATATTATCCACTGTGCAACAAGATTCGTTAAAACTGGTTTTAATGCGAATTTGATCGCTGGAATATGCACCTGGGCATAACCATGCAAGGAGACGCGATCGTGGACGAAAAAGTTGGGTATGTCGACAGATACATGTATAATGGTATGTATGTGCGACTTCTGTAAATGTTGTGGTGACTAGATAGTTAGTCGGCGAGGTACTGATTATCTGCCGTTTGGAATACGCCGAAGGAGTTGATGCACTACTCATTGCTTTGCTTTACGATGCTTATTTTGATGACTGATCATGTACGTGTGTTAATTTTAAAACTCATCGTTACCAAATTTTAACAGCAGTTTTACCGTGAAAATGCATGCGCCTATATGTTCGTTATGATTTATACCTGAAATTGGAATAGCCAGCCTCTCCGTAAATGTTGATCGTTGATCTAATGCAGACGAAATCGTGAGAAGACGCTTAATTTTCTATTTAATGAATTAAATAATGTGAATATTTTTATTTTAGAAAGTAAAACTTTCAATTATTTATATTCATAAAGTTGTATTTTGTTTGCTGACAATTAAACAGACACAACTTTACATTTTGTTGCCAGTGTTTATTTTGAAAATTCTACAAACGTAGTTCTATAAATAGTGTTAAATCAGAACAGATGAGAAAAGTAGATCCGGCAAAATTTTATTGATGCAGGTATCAAAGAAATTGTTCGACCAATCAGAAACGCCAATATTGTATCAAATTAATAAATATAAAATGATTCAGAATGTTGCTTACAGCATCAATATTTGACAGTGTTGTCAACAAAGCATAAAACTGTTAAACAGAGTAATAGTATGTCAAGCTCCTGTATTCGATGCGGCTGATATTTTACTATACTCTCTTCCTAGTTTCTCCTTCCACCACTTTTCGCAGAATCAGTTATATTTTGATAATCATACATGTATATACCTTTGTGCTCAAACAACGTTTATCTACTAAAATGAAAAAATAATCCTGATTATCTGTTTTGAAACGCCCCCTCTACCATGTATACATTTCCCATTATGAATCTCTGTAAGAAATTTGTTTTCGTTCCTATGACGTTTTCCAAGAGAAAAATGATAATGTGTCAATGAAGATATTTTAATAGTTTCCTTTTATCTCAATTTCAATTGTATTTCTTTCACGGGTGTGTGTATTTTTATTTAAAAAAATCGTCCAAACGTGACGGAATCAATCAACAACTTGGGACAGACTAACAATTGTCGACAAAGATATCAGCGATTAAAATAGTTCTTGTCAATTTATTTATTTTACAAACTATTTTGATTCAATATCTTTGTATGTACCACAATGTACCTGATATACATTGTAATTGACATAATTTGTGTATCTAGCCAGCTTGTCAACACTATCAAAAATATTAAATGGTATTATAAGGCAAATTAGTAAACAATGCACCTTTATATCACCTTTCTTAGTGGCGGACTTTGACGGAGATAATGTTGGTTGTCGCTTTGCATCAGGACCAGATGAATGTGCTAGTATTTGTGGAAACCATTTATCATTCCTAACATTAAATGAGGTAATTGATTTTATCATTTGATACCAAATAAATTTATCTTTCTTTTTTTCATTGAGATTATTTCGCATTTAAAAACTACGAAAGTCTATTAATTCGCTATAGTTTCGCGTTTATTCCCAAAAGAAACGCGTTTCTTTTGCGAAAAAAAATATTTTTTTAAACTACAAAAATGAGATCAATGGGCTTTCGTAAAAACTACTGCTCCGCTGCAAAAGCTTTTAACAGAATACTTTTTTTTCTTTCAGGCTACCTGCTCATTTACTGTCAATAGCAATTTGAGTAGTACTGCTGATGGAGATTACGCAGTGGCTCTACAGATAGAGGATTTCGCTGACTCGTCTTCCAGTATTCCTATAAGCAGTGTACCATTACAGTTTATAATTACTGTTAAATACGGGGTGTTTTGTTTCGACGCCCCACGTTTTGTCTCTCCAACACCTGCTGCTGGGGAAACGTTACAGGCTCAAAATAGATCTCTACAGCTTAATGCTAGAGCCTTTATTGTGCATTCAAAGTAAGTTAGTATATCTGATGCAATTAAATGACTACTGAGAATAATTTGGAACAAACAAATCAGAATGTTACGATTTGCGGTCCATTATTTAGTGTCTTCCCACAAATGTTTATTTAAAAATAAAATTTGGTGCAATACCGTTTTAAAAAAAAATTAACATTTGTGGGAAGACATTACTATGTATGGGATTTTGCTTTCACTTCCTATGATACCGTTTTAATATTGTTCGCAAATCATTGCCTGACGTCATTTTTAAGGTTTGAAAGTTGCCTTCTCCGAAACAGTGAAGGCAATGGGAGCAAGCAATAACAAGATTTTTCATGAAAAAGATTAACTGATGCATGTTTAATGTGTCAACATTTACATTCACATTTGATGAAAACAATTAATATATGGGATGTAATGAGCAACAATGAGTTTTCAAGTAAAATGGCTGAGAATTAAGAAGAACAAAAGTTGTTTAAAATAATGTTCTGTTCAATATGCTACCTAAAATTTAAAATCCGACACATTTAGGGGTCGGCCCCTAAAACACTGTTGTACAGATATCTCGAGCACGGTTAACAATTCGTGAACACTTGTAGAACAAAATATGTTTATATTTGCTAGACCTTTTATTTGATATCAAGAATAAGGGGCTAACCCCTCAAATTAGGGGCCAGAAAGGCTACTAAATCTTTTTATAATAACTCTTTTCCGAACAATAATTTGATATTAATCATAAAAGCAAAAAAGGAGCTTTTATTATGCTTAATTTAAAACTTAAGTTTTAAAATCGGACGATGCATTACAGAGTTATTGGGATTTAAAAATTTTCCAGAAATTTTGATTCCTTGTTCTTGGTTAGGGAAATAGTGTAATGTTCAAAGTTTAATTAACTCGTACCTAAACTAATTCGGAATTTGTTAATTCGTACTTGAGCTCATCCGGAATTTTTTTTAAATTAAGTCGTTCTTGAAATTGTTAAGATTTTTGGTAATTCGTTCTTGAAATCATTCGGATTTTGTTAATGCGTACCAAGAATTATTCGGTTTTTTTTTTAAATTTACTCTTGTAGTTGGTTTAGAACTCCGGTTTTACTCTCGACACTAACGGAAATGCTTTCACCAGAGTAACTGCTTACACATTTTGTCTTGCTAAACGTGTAATATGGTGTCCGTAAATTATAAATAAATTTTTACCTGATTAGTAATTACTGTAAAATCAACTAAAAAATTCTTTCATTTTCGATAAAGCAGCCCAATATAACGAAAATGAAAGTAAGGTGGTAGACGCGCTTTGACGGATCCAAGTCAGTGGGCGTTAGCATCAATAATAAAATATTATTGAATGGCTACGTAAAGAGTGAATGGGAACTTACTTAGAGTATGCATAGAAGTTAAGATTTGACAAATGTTGAATAAAGAAAATAAGGGAATTCGTTCCTTGAAGGCGCAATTTTAATTTTGATGGATAGAACTTACATTCACTTATATAAGTCCTACCTCTAGCGAATGAAAAAGAACTCTCCAGAGCGGGGTAACAAAAAACGCCATTCTCTCACCTGAGAGCATGCTACACAAGCTTCACTTACACCTCTGTCAACGCCCGATACGCGGATGGACTAATTAACGTCATTGCAAAGATGTAGGACGGGTTCATCATGCATCGCAGATAGTTTGGATCGGACATCTCTGGTTAATATTAAAAAATTGACAAGTAATAGCTCTACAAAACGCTTGCCTGACTAAACAAAATTATTCAATGGAAAAATGCTTGTATCAATTATGCCCCAGTCACACATTCACGGATCAACTTCACGGTTCTACTACGGAATATTTTCCACGGTTGACACCGGAAAATCAAATAATCTTTAATGCCCCAGTCACACATTCACGGATCAACTCCTATGTTCTACTACGGAATATTTTTCACGTTTGACACCATACGGAGTTAGTACGGATGCACTACGGAATGGATACAAATTGATAGATACGAATAACTACGGATTTATACGGAGTTAAAACGGACTTCTACGTTCTAAAACGGTTTAGTAAGTTTTTTCTAAGGAGGTACTACGGTGGTTTCATCGATCCGTAGTGGAATTTTGAACATGTTTCAAAAATTGTCGCAGCTATACAAGTATTGCTACGTTTGGGTACGATAAAAGACGGAAAAGCCACGGGTCAATACATATCGCCACGAATGATTCAGGATCGCTTCCGTAGCTAATTCGGCATTTAATCCGTGAATGTGTGACCGTGAATAGGCTATCTTATCAGAAGTGAATTTTAATTTCGCTGCTGATCATAAATTTATAAACGGAACGTGCAAATTTAAGACGAAACGTCAGTCTTTTCTGCGATCTAGAACATGTACATAGATATATCACTTGAAATTCAATTCTTTTATGAATTCAATTTTTTTTTTAGGATTGTACACATATCATATAATTAAGTGCATGTAAGCTTGAAAGCTGGAGATTAAATAGTCATTTTTTTAAAAATTGTATTTGTTATATTAAGATGCAAAATCAACTGAAAGGCATTTTTTGAAAATGTCCAACCATATGAAATATGAAAGAGTATATAAACACCTATATTTTTAATGTGTGTGGGGCAGCTTCATCAAAATCATCTTGACAAGCAATTTAAAAAGGGTGAATTCTCAAATTCATGAAATAAAAAACTCTAACGGTAACTCCAATTCAATTAGAATTCCTTATTTGCAGTTTCATTTATTACATGCTCCTACAAAAGTGGAGGGGGGGGGGCAAATCCATGATATATAAATTTAAGAAAAGTGTCTGCTCCAAAAAAAGTTGGGAGGGGGAAGTAGCCTCACCCCAACCCCTGGTGCTACGTGCCTGTGATGTAAACAAACGGTGTGCTCTGGTGTATTCCCATGATCCCAACGGACTCGTCCACTAATCGGCGCGCAAAAACTATGAATGAGACAATATGTCGCGAAGTCCTGCTTTACCTGTTTACCATTCAAACAACGGCTGAGATCTTGATCCAATTGTTTGAATGAACTTGTCCATTGGCAGAGATCTATGGGGAGAGGGTCAGATGAATTTTTTGACATTTGTTTTGTAACAGCTACATACATGTAATATTATACTTTGTATCGAATGTTTTGGAAGAAATCTATCGAATTAACAAACACATTTGATTAGTAATTGTTCAATGTAGCAATGTACATAAGACGTACACGCGAGTTATGACCCCTTTTCAAGATTAATGAAATCGTCCAACTGAACAATTTCGGGTCACAGCCCGCTTTGGCGATTTAGTTCCTCCAGTAAACATTCCAGCTGTATAAATATATTTTTGTTTTTATCCAAACTGATGACGCTCTTGCAATAATGATAATCCAACACCAATTATTGCTTACATTACACCGTAGTAGACAATATGTAACAATTTGTTGCGACGACCCCACTCCCCCTTCTTTACCGTTCAAATATGGTGGAATGCTGATCTAATTTAAATCAGGATTACACACGTGCACTGCATGTTGAACATCCCTTTTACTTGGAAATTCTTGATCGCTGTTGTTATTACATTCCATATAAAATTTGTATCAATTGTGAATGTAAATGCTGACACCTTAAACATGCATCGGTTAATCTTTTGTGTGAAATATCATGATATTGCTTACTCCCATTGTTTACACTGTTTCGGAGAATGCAACTTTCAAACCTTAGATATGCCTGACGTCATGACGTCTGGCAATAAATAAAATGGAACAGTTTGATGCGATTTTAGTTTTGATGGAAAGAAGTTTTTAGATCGGGGTGCCCAGGAACGCGGGTTTATTAACATCATGGCGGAAAGTGTAGTGCGAGTTAACTATCGTGTAGATTCTTTGCATTTTACAACATTGTTTTAAATATGCAAACAAATATTCATATTATTTTTAAATTTCACTTATTTTTATACCACGACGTATTAGTAGTAAACCTTATAATACATTAATCTGTAAACAATGAACAAATAGACTAAGTGTTCTATGTCTATATGAACAAATTATGTATGCACAAAACAGGGAAGTTGAAGGGGGTGACCCCCTCCCCAATTAATATATTTTTTTTCTAAACAGTGACAAAATATTATATGAAATTTATCCCTAAATAGCAAAATTTAGAGCTACGACGCCGTGAATACCCACTCAATGGTTTGAAAAAAAATTGTTGTTTTTTTCCAAACAGCGACAACAAAAAGAAGTAAGGCAATGTAGATGTATATAACATCCATTTCAGTTTAGATTTTTCTTTAAATTTTCTTCTAAATATCCAGCCATGCAGTTGGCTTTTAATTTCAAGTTTAAGGAATACATGTAGCCTAGCTATGTTAAGAAAGCAATTAAGAAAAAATTCGAACACATTATAACCGTGAAAAAAGAACAAAAATAAATGGTTCAACATATGTAATGAGGTATCTCACTCCTTTTGCTTTTTTGCGCAGATGATCATTATATCTAAATGAATATTATTTTATTTTTTTTATCATCACCAGAAAAAAAAATTAGTTCATGCTTACAAGGCATTCATGAAGAAAATCCATTTGAATTCGAGAAACAAAAAGGTTATTTTTAAGCCAAATTTTGCGAGAATTTAACCTTTGAAGCCCGATATTTAAAATTTGACATCACTGACTCCCATGTTTTATTATGTTAAAATGATACTGTATACATATCTCGGCAAACTGGATTAATCTTATAGAATTCTTGATTATTCAAAAAGTTTTTATTTAAGATCAAAGATATTGTCTATTTGAAGTGCAAAAAGGTCCCCAAAAAAATTATGCAGCTTCGTACAATTTTTTTTCGTAATCCCTCTATTCAGTGTGACCACTGAGCATAATAAAAAAACAATTTTTGAAGAAATAAGTTTCTTAATCAAAAATACTGACAACAAATCCTGAACAGGCTGAAATTGCATTTTAGGTACTAAAAGTTCAAATTCAATGGACAATAAGTCTGAGTGATGAATAATGACCCCCTCCCGTTATTTATGTATTTTTAAAGTATGTTATGTGTGTAGATTTCATTGATATACTTCTCAACAAATTTTTGATACAACATTGAGGAGTGGGATACATTAAACATTGTATCATATTAATTTGTAAAGTGTTAATTTCCGCTGGATATCATGCAGAAATTTTTAAATAAATAAACGTTTTCTTGAAGTGTCGTTTTATCAAATTTGGTTTGAAATTTCATTACAAATTATGTATCAATCAGATTGTATTTTAATATATATCCATCATTTCAAATACTGATAAAAGAAGTTAAAGTCAATGAGTCATGAGGTAGCTTCAAAACCTTTCTTATGTTAATATGTATTTGAATCCTATTCAGAGTAACACAATTCCATATTATGTCGCCTCTCAATTTTACAATGTCGGACATCGTGCAAGGTGGGGCAAATGATTATGAGGTTACAATGTCATTGGACTCCAATACCGAGGATCTCAATGGAACATATGTAATGTGTTTTTCAGCAGAGACAAATGAAAGTTAAGTAATTTATGATACTATTTATTATTTCTTATTTTGAATACGGTCATTAATTTTCTGAAATCTCCCCGCCTGTCTACTTTTTTCTGGGTTTTTTTTTTACAGCTCAATACATGTATATAATTATGTTTAAATATTATGTTGTTTTCGTTCCTCCTAAATTGTCTATTTTTTTTCATGAATTAAGAATATTGAATTTCCTTCTCTTTACAAACAGATTTTAACTCTTCGGTAACTATTTCTTTAAAGTTTCATTTTTCGGTCTGCTGCAAAATTTTGGTAAATTATTCACTTGGCTTTTCATACAATTGCTCGATTATACTTAATATATCTTTATTGATATTAAATGTTCTCTTTTCAATGCAAGCAATGTTTTCCTCAGCTATCACTCATCAACCACGATAATCAGTGTCTTGAATAATGTGGTCTTTTCTGTTTGTTTCTTTGTTTTGTGTGAGGAAAAAAAAAACAAATTGACTGTTTAATTATTTAATTTCTATATTTTGCAGGATATCCTCAGAATCAAGATGTATCACCGTGGATTTAGGAGGTAATTAATAACTACATATATGTGTAACCGAGCAGTCAAGGAAAATGAAGATAGTGTACTGTGTATCTGATGACTTTATTTATATTTTGAATATAGAATCATTGACCTACAAAATAATACATTATATGAGAAAACTGACAAAATGAAAGAAAATACATTAGCTATAAGCTACCACAAATACATTATACGTTTCATAAAAAATCAGCGCGTACTGTAAAGAAAGCTATCATTTGAACTTTACAGACACATTCCAAGTATTGTAACTTTAATTACAAAAATACACTTTTGTATTGACAAGGCAATTAAAATAAAACCAGAGACTAAGCATTTACACCGATAAGTAAAACATAAGTTAATATAAAATTTACATACCATAAGATGCCACATATATCAACCGGATGGTTTCTTGAAACGGTATACTGCTCTAACTTAATTAGAATTTTATTTCTCAAGAATAAAAAGATATAGTTTGAGAAAGAAACATTTTATACATCTACAAATCTACAAATAATATATATACAAGCTTATCAACACATACTGGAGTAAAAACTGGCTCAGTCACTCACTTAAGAAAGAAGAACCTGCTGGGTTGAAGCATCCACGTGGTAGAAGCTACCCGATGTGTGTGACATCGCCACAACGATAGTTGTTGAACCCTGCAGGGCATGTGACAAAGGTTGGAAGATCTACGAGGTAGAACTTCGTCAGTACGAGAATACTGAGACGGACTGAATTGTACAAGCAATTAAAATGATACAAGTAATTATATTGCAATTAGCAAATGAATACTTAATGGGGAAAAATATGAAATATTAGGGCAAATAAATTGACTGAGCCGGCTCTTTTTGGCATTACCATGGCAAAGTAAGATAAAGGTGAGTGGCGGGGATGGTGGTGGATAGCTGATGCTGTAGCTGTCCAAGAACCATCCGAGATAAGAGGTCACGTGACTGGACCGATGGCTAGGGGGGCATTTATCCCGGCCATCTGCCCATTACATAAGTAATCAATTTGTAGTGCTTGATAGCAGATACAGTTGCAATATTTTAGACATGATAATTACGTACAAAGCTGTAGTAAAATATAAAAGTTGATAATGGATGAATATGAATTAACAATATTCTTAAGAAATAAACCACGCTTAAACAAACTTAAGCTTCAATATAGGTAACTTATTTATACACCTAGCTTCAAAATAATTGGTTAATATTATTAGCCAATGAAATTACAGATAGGAAGAACTCAATTTACTTGCGCAGTAAAACTTTGACTGATAAAATTTTAAGATTCTATTGAACAAAACGAAAAATAGAAAATACAAAACGAATAAATACACATAGACATATTACTCTACTATCACATATGCGTATTAAAATATTCATTTTATTTATCCTGACTAATGAGCAAAGGGATAGATGCAACGATGAACACATATACGTGTTGGTCTGACATGTTTTGCAACATGTTATTTTCACCTTCTGCGAAAGTATCTATTGATTTTTTTTGGGGGGGGGGGGGGGGGGGGTTAACTGTTTTTGCTCTTCGTAAAGAAAAAAAGGGGTCAAAGTTTTACAAAAAATATATCGAGAAATCTTTTATAACGTTCTTCTGAAAAACCGATGTGGAAGCATCCTTAGGTAGTAAAGATTCGTTTGTTAGCTCACCTGAACCGAAGGTTCAAGTGAGCTTTTCTGATCACCCGTTGTCTGTCGTCCGTCCGTCCGTCCGTCTGTCTGTCTGTCCGTCCGTCTGTAAACTTTTCACATTTTCAACTTCTTCTCAAAAACCACTGGGCCAAATTTAACCAAGTTTGGTACAAAGCATCCTTATGGAAAGGGGATTATAAATTGTTAAAATAAAGGGCACAGCCCTTTTCAAAAGGGAGATAATTGAGAAACAGTGAGTATAGGGTGCATGTCTTTAAAAATCTTCTTCTCAAGAACCACTGCACCAGAAATGCCAATATTTACACAAAAGCTTGTATATATAGTGAAGATTCTAAATTGTAAAAATCGTGACCCTCGGACCAAAACTTGGGTTCCAGGCGGGGTTCAAAGTTTAACATATATAGAAATACATAGGAAAATGTTTAAAAAATCTTCTTCTCAAGAACCACTGCACCAGAAATGCCAATATTTACACAAAAGCTTGTATATATAGTGAAGATTCTAAATTGTAAAAATCGTGACCCTCGGACCAAAACTGGGGCCCCAGGCGGGGTTCAAAGGTTAACATAGAAATACATAGGAAAATGTTTAAAAAATCTTCCTTTCAAGAACCACTGCACCAGAAATGCCAATATTTACACAAAAGCTTGTATATATAGTGAAGATTCTAAATTGTAAAAATCGTGACCCTCGGACCAAAACTGGGGCCCCAGGCGGGGTTCAAAGTTTAACATAGAAATACATAGGAAAATGTTTAAAAAATCTTCTTCTCAAGAACCACTGCACCAGAAATGCCAATATTTACACAAAAGCTTGTATGTATAATGAAAATTCTAAATTGTAAAAATCGTGACCCTCGGACCAAAACTGGGGCCCCAGGCGGGGATCAAAATTTAACATAGAATTACATATGAAAAATGTTTAAAAATTTTCTTCTCAAGAACCACTTCACCAAAAATGCCAATACATACACAAAAGGTTGTATATATAGTGAAGATTGTAAAAATCGTGACCCCCGAACAAAAGTGGGGCCCCAGGAGGGGTTTAGATTTTAACATATATAGGAAAATGTTTTAAAATCTTCTCAAGAACCATCGTGCAACTGTTTGGGATATTACTATGCATACATGTACATCCTTAAATAATGTAGATTCAAAAAATTGTAACTCCCCGACAATTGATGGGCACCAAGAGGGGTTCAAAATTTAAACATTTTAAAAAACAAAGGAAAAGTTTAAAAATTTTCTTCTCAAGAACTACAATGTTTTAGTTAGTGGAATATCTATGCATGCATCCTTCGCTTATGTAGATTCCTAATTCGTAAAATCGTGACCCCCGGACCAATAATGGGGCCCCAAGATGGGGTCAAAGTTTATTATAGAAATATAAAGGTAACAGGTTAAAAAATCTTCTTCTCGAGAACTACAATGCTTCAATTTGTGAGATTACTATCATGCATACAACCTTGGATAATGAAGGTTCGACAGTTTTAAAATAGTGACCCCTGGACTAATACTAGGGACCCAAGATGGGTTTAAAGTTAAATGTAGAAGTACCGGTATATATGGAAAATGTTTAAAAATCTTCTTTTCGAGAACTACAATGCATCAATTTGTCAGATAACTACGTAAGCACCCTCAAATAGTGTAGATTCGAAATTATAAAAGCCGTGACTTCAATCTAATACTGGGGCCCCAAGAGGTGTTCAAAGTTTAGCATAGAAATATAGAGGGAAAATGTTGAAAAATCTTTTTCTAGGGAACTATAATGCTTCAGCTTGTGAGATAACTATGCAAGCATCCTTAAATAATGAAGATTCCAAATAATTAAAACTTTAGCACTGGACTAATACTGTGGCCCCAAAAGGGGTTCAAAGTTTAACATAGAAAGATATATTGAAAATGTTTTTAAAAAGTTCTTCTCGAGAACTATAATGCTACAGTTTGTGAGATTACTATGCAAGGATCCTCAAATTGTGTAAACTCTAATGTAGTGGAACCAAGAGTTATCTTTCTTAATGTTCTGTACAGTCTGAGAGTTATTCCTCTTGAAGTGGAACTCTTTTACGTTCAGTTTTTCAGGTTGTGTACTTGCGGTCCCACCGCAGTGCTACACATTTTCATTCCTATGTTACTATTTATGTTGTTCAAGCCAACCATAAACCTCGGACCATTACTGGGTCCCCAGAAAGGGGTTCAATGTTTAAAATAGAAAAAGCATATGCTACGAAATGTAATGTTACAAGGAACTGCTGTTCAGGTGAGCGATGTGGCCCATGGGCCTCTTGTTAAAGTTGTGATCCTGGGAGGTAGGTAGGAGCCACGATGGAGGGGATGTCAATTTTTTTCGTAGGAATATACATGTTTATCCTTTTTCTGGATTTATTATTTAGAGCCAAGAAGTAACACGTTAGTAGTTTTGCTACATTGAAAGGCTGAATTCATAGCAAGAATGTAGAAATTGTGTTTTAGTATACCCAAATACCATGCATTTAAAGCTCAAAATCTCAACAATGAACAAAGCAATGATATATGGTATCCAGAACCAGCGTTATCTATCGCTTTGGAATTATTAACACACTTGCAAGAACTATATCACTTTATTAATTGATTTGATAAAATAATAAAAGAAATATAGAATATTTGGATATCATAAGATAATTTTTCTAAGAAACATAGGGCATACATTGGGCATATTTGTTGCCCCTAGCAAACAGTGAAGTTATATAAAATTTATAATAGATTTTACTTTGTTTTATAAAGGTGTTGAAAAACTGGCTTAAATATTTAATTTCTTTCTTTCATCGTGTCTTATGTAAACGAGCGCGTTCATCAATTTATGTGCGTACGTTATTAAAACATATGAATATCCACTCAATTAAGCGACCATTTTAAAATTAAAATCTCACTTAGCATGCAGATATTGATGATCGCCAACCAAATTCTTGTCAAAACAAAGACACTTGCACCGACCTGGTCAACAATTGCCAAACTGATTTTTTTTACATTATTTAATGAAAGTGAAAATTTCACACATTATTATTGCATAATATTTTTCTGGGGAAAAACTACACGTATAATGAATGTCTCAATAATCGTTACCTGAATTCGGTCTTTATTGATTAATATAACGAACCTTCCTCTCCTTAGATACTGATGACTGTGCATCCCAACCTTGTCAGAACAACGGAACTTGTATAGATCTGATCAACGATTACCAGTGTAACTGTATAGACGGGTTTAATGGAACGAACTGCACAAATAGTAAATTTTAATACGATTTTTTAAAACTATTGGTTAAGTTCATTGTGTTTTATTTAAATGATATGTGCTTTAGTACATGTACGTATCATTAAACTATATGATAGGAACTCTAACAAGTTTCATTCCAATGAAATCTCATTAATTAATAATGAAAAGTATAACTGAAACGTCCTGCAAATCATTTGCATTTAATCGATGAAATTGATCTTTTACATTTAGATATCGATGACTGCCAAGCAGAGCCTTGTCAAAACAATGGAACCTGTACAGACCTGGTCAACGACTACCAATGTAGTTGTGTTGCAGGATTCAATGGAACAAATTGTGAAAATAGTAAACATCATAAATGCTTATCAGTACAATTCATACAAAACCATCAAACAATTAAATTACGTACAGAACCAAATTTTGAGAAAATATTAGAAAGAAGTTCAACTTATCCATAAAATGTTTTATTCTGTCATCCGTAAGATGCACGTGCAATTCAGACGTATGATATATGTATATTCTTTAGATTGCATACAAACAATTCGACATTGTAAATAGTCCATAGACAGAGAATTTAGATCTGGACATACATGGATTTTGCTTATTTTCGAAAAGCAGTTAAGAAATGAATTATTTGTGATAATAATTTTTCCAAATGCATTATCTACAAATAAATCAGTTGCAGAACATGCGTTTGCTACTTAAACATTTAGTTCTGTTACTTTAAGGCTTCTATGCTAGACTTTTCCTATAGTGATATATTATAAAATTATATGTTATATATGTTTCTTACTTTAGACATCAATGAATGCGCAGTACAACCTTGTAAGAACAATGGAACGTGTATTGATCTGATCAATGGGTACCAGTGTATTTGTGCATACAGGTTTAATGGAACGAACTGTGAAACAAGTGAGCGGAGGCTTATCTATTTCCAATGTTATTAATTATAGATCAGTTTATTGTTGGTATTGTATTAGATATTCTCTAATATGTAAATTAATGAATGATTCAACTTTAAAATTGTGTTAAACTAGATTTCTATTGAAAAAGAAATATATTGGTTTTAATCATTTTCCATGTTTTGGGGGTTTCTATTTGTGTATGTTAATTAACATGTATAAGTAGGTCCTGCTTAAATGTTTGGTCCGAAAACTAATCTAAAAGTAACCGACGATTTAAAAAGATTCAATGCAATTTCTTAAATTTGTCCAATCAAATCTTTTGAATATTCGCAGGTAATGATTCATGCCCAAGCGATTGTCAAAACAATAGCACTTGTATAGACATATTCAGCCACATCCACTGTCAGTGTGTTGAAGGATTCAATGGAACAAGGTGTGAAAACAGTAAGTTCTATAATTCTAACTACACAATTTAATCTTTTGTAAAGGATATTTCAAATAACAAAGTCCAGCAGGTAATGAACTAAAAACATGCTTTTTTATTTTTTAATTGGAACAAGAAAATGACCATTTCGTAATTTGATTAAACACTTTTGTTATGAAGCTCGGGAACTACTTTTATACCAATTATGGAAAAACAAATTTCTTTCTGAAAATAACAATATTGCACGTTGCTTATGAAATAGGTCATGGGTGCATTGCTCAGAGAATAAAAATGTTATTGTATTATTGATACAAAAGATCAAACAGGCTCACCCCCAAACAGTGACCGGGCAATCTCTCTCTCTCTCTCTCTCTCTCTCTCTCTCTCTCTCTCTCTCTCTCTCTGGAGAGGGGTAGGGGATTGCGCTGTATGTATCATGACCATTAAAATTAGTACCTTTGCCCCGGTATACTTTTTGTAGAGAAATAATCTCTAAAAATTTCTTTGACATTCGTTGATACCTAAATAACACTATAGCTTGACAATGATGCAAGGTACATGTATGTGTAATTCTTGCTGCGCTCGCCAGAACGGTAGCACCGTAAAACATATTAATGAAAAGGATGAATTAAAGAAATCATCAACCAGTTGAACGAACGATATATAATTTGTATGATTTTTTAAAACAATTCCCTGATCATATCGCAAATGAACCTTTATTTTTTCCACTAGTAATGCTATGAAGTAGATTTATTGACGCTTCACGATGATGAAATCATGATAAAACTTTTAAGGCTGTTGTGCGGCCATCAGGTGCATTTAAAAAAAAGTAAACATTTTTTGAACTGGCTTGTTTATACCAAAACTGACCAAAACTGTTGTCAAAAGAAAAAAAAGCAATAAATATGAGATTCTACGTGTTGTTTTAACTGCAAATTAAGCATACAAGAACAGAACAATGCTTTTAAAATCAGTTACGTGCTTTTAGATATCGACGACTGCATACCAGAGCCTTGTCAAAACAACGGAACCTGTACAGACCTGGTCAACGACTACCACTGTGATTGTGTTGCAGGATTCAATGAAACAAATTGTGAAAACAGTAAGACTATCAATTCATTATATTTTCTGGTAGAGGAATAACAATGGCCTATCCTAAAGTGTCATTTTGTTGTTACAATATTGACTTGTATTGATATGATTTTGTTATAAAAATATTTGAGGACCAAGCTATTTTTTAATGGCAAATGAATACGTACATGAAATTGCACATACCGGTATTATTTACTGAAACAGAAAATTGTTCTCAAATGTTTTTTTTTATTTTTGTTCATTAAGTTTTTACTTAAACTTTTAGATATCGATGACTGCCATCCAGATCCCTGTCAAAACAATGGAACCTGTACAGACCTTGTCAACGACTACCGCTGTGATTGTGTTGCAGGATTCAATGAAACAAATTGTGATAACAGTAAGCTATACAGATGCTTAGTTTGAAACAGATCTTAAGATTAAAAGCTTTCTTCTTCATCAGATATCTTATTATTTTCTTAGTATGACTTTAGTGTTCATCCATTCTCTATATAATTAAAACTCGCTGGCAATAAACAACAACACTTTTTTTCATTTTTACAATAAATTGTATTTGGTCGGGAACAGATATCAATGACTGTCTTCCGAATCCTTGTCAAAATAACGGAACCTGTACAGACATGGTCAATAATTACAAGTGTGATTGTGTTCCCGGATTTAATGGAACAAACTGTGAAAACGGTAATTACTGCTATTACAGAAAAATTGTTTTAGATTTAAAGTTAAAGTGCAATGATGAAATTTTAACATTTACTTTAATGTTTTTGAACTTTGTAAGATGTATGATTTGTCAGTGAATTTTGTTACCTGTGTTTTAATTGATATATTGATACTGTGTAAATATCGGACGTTTACATCCAATAATTGATCCGAGGAATGTTATTATTCTTTTTATTTCTGATCAATTATTCCGTGCTTGGAATTTTAGACATCGACGACTGCATACCAGAGCCTTGTCACAACAATGGAACCTGTACAGACCTGGTCAACGACTACCACTGTGATTGTGTTACAGGATTCAATGGAACAAATTGTGAAAACAGTAAGACTATCAATGCATACTATTTTTGTCTCTGGCAGAAGAACAACAATGACCCATCCTGAAGTGTTATTTTGGTGTTACAATACTGAATTATTTTGATAATTATTAATAATTTTGTCTAAACAAATATATAAGGACGAAGTCATTTTCTGTTTTTTTTTAATAGCCGATGAATGATTACATGAAATTACATACTGTGGTTTCATCAATATTCGTTGAATACCAATTTTCGTGGATTTCGTTGTTAAGTTGATCCACAAAATTTAATGTTCATTGAAGTTCAATTTCAACTAATATTTTGTATTGATAGGATCACTGGCCACGAAATAACGTATCCTTGAAACTGTTGTTTTCAGAAAATCCACGAAAATTGATACCCACGAAAATTGATAAAACCACAGTATATCATTTACTGATAAAGAAAACTGTTGATAAATGTTTTTTATTTTTGTTCTTACTTAAATTTTTAGATATCGATGACTGCCAACCAGATCCATGTCAAAACAACGGAACCTGTACAGACCTGGTCAATGACTACCATTGTGATTGTGTTGCAGGATTCAATGGAACAAATTGTGAAAACAGTACGTACCGCATATGCTTAATTTGTTTTAAATTTATATCCAAAGATTTATCGAATGCAATGAAGGCATTTTTTTTTATCTGTACTGATTGTGGTTGTACTTGAAATTGATTATAGATATCAATGACTGCCAAGCAGAACCTTGTCAAAACAATGGAACCTGTACAGACCTGGTCAACGACTACCGCTGTGATTGTGTTGCAGGATTCAATGAAACAAATTGTGATAACAGTAAGCAATGCAAATGCTTAGTTTGGAACAGATGTATAGATTAAAAGCTTTTTTCTTCATCAGATATTTTATTATTTTCTTAGTATGACTTTAGTGTTCATCCATTTTCAATATAATTAAAACTCGTTGGCAATAAACAACAACATTTTTTCCATTTTTACAATAAATTGCATTTGGTTATGAACAGATATCAACGACTGTCTTCCGAATCCTTGTCAAAATAACGGAACCTGTACAGACATGGTCAATGATTACAAGTGTGATTGTGTTCCCGGATTTAATGGAACAAACTGTGAAAACGGTAATAACTATTAATGCAGTATTTTTTTCAGATTAAAAGGTGAAAACGCGATGATGAAATTTTGAATATTATTTTAAATGTTTCCAATGTTGTGAGATGTATGATTTGTCAATAAATTTTGTTACTTGTGTTCCAATTGAAATATTGATACTGTGTTAAAAAAACGGACTTCTACATCCAATAATTGATACGAGGAATGTTTTTTTTATTTTTATTTTTGATAATTTATTTTAATTCTAGATATCGATGACTGCAATCCAGAGCCTTGTCAAAACAATGGAACCTGTACAGACTTGATCAACGACTACCAATGTGATTGTGTTGCAGGATTCAATGAAACAAATTGTGAAAACAGTAAGACTATAAATGCAATACTGTAAACCAACTTTTATTTGCAACGACTTTATTTTGCGATTTACTCATGCGAAAGTTGTTTGCGACGACTTATGTTCGCGATCACGCCATATCCAGACCCTTTTTGCAAAATAACTAGACTACATCGCGGCGTGAAATATTTGCGACGACGATGCCATCGCAAAACTTGCGAAAATTTTTGCAGGCTAATAAAAGTAAGTTCACAGTATATTTTTGTCTCTGGTAGAAGAATAACAATGGCCTATCCTAAAGTTTCATTTTGGTGTTCAATATTGACTTATATAGATAGGGATTCAGTTATAACAGCCATTTGAGGACCAAGCTGTTTTTCAGGGGTGGGGGGGGGGGGGGGGTTGATGATCAATGAATAATTATCTGAAATTGCATATATTATTTACTGATACAGAAAATTGTTGATAAATGATGTTTATTTTTGTTCTTACTTAAATTTTTAGATATCGATGACTGCCAACCAGATCCATGTCAAAACAACGGAACCTGTACAGACCTGGTCAATGACTACCACTGTGATTGTGTTGCAGGATTCAATGAAACAAATTGTGAAAACAGTAAGACTATAAATGCATTACTGTAAACCAACTTTTATTTGCAACGACTTTATTTCGCGATTTACTCATGCGAAAGTTGTTTGCGACGACTTATGTTCGCGATCAAGCCATATCCAGACCCGTTTTGCAAAATAGCTAGACTACATCGCGGCATGAAATATTTGCGACGACGATGCCCTCGCTAAACTCGTGAAAATTTCTCGCACGCGAATAAAAGTTAGTTTACAGTATATTTTTGTCTCTGGTAGAAGAATAACAATGGCCTATCCTGAAGTTTCATTTTGGTGTTACAATATTGACTTATATAGATAGGGATTCTGTTATAACAACTATTTGAGGACCAAGCTGTTTTCTTGTGGGGGGGGGGGGGTGGTATGGTCAATGAATAGTTGTCTGAAATTGCATATATTATTTACTGATACAAAAAACTGTTGATGAATGATGTTTATTTCTGTTCTTACTTAAATTTTTAGATATCGATGACTGCCAACCAGATCCATGTCAAAACAACGGAACCTGTACAGACCTGGTCAATGACTACCACTGTGATTGTGTTGCAGGATTCAATGAAACAAATTGTGAAAACAGTACGTACCGCATATGCTTAATTTGTTTTAAATTTATATCCAAAGATTTATCGAATGCAATGTAGGCATTCTTTTTTATCTGTACTGATTGTGGTTGTTCTTGAAATTGATTATAGATATCAATGACTGCCAAGCAGAACCTTGTCAAAACAATGGAACCTGTACAGACCTGGTCAACGACTACCGCTGTGATTGTGTTGCAGGATTCAATGAAACAAATTGTGATAACAGTAAGCAATGCAAATGCTTAGTTTGGAACAGATGTAAAGATTAAAAGCTTTTTTCTTCATCAGATATTTTATTATTTTCTTAGTATGACTTTAGTGTTCATCCATTTTCAATATAATTAAAACTCGTTGGCAATAAACAACAACATTTTTTCCATTTTTACAATAAATTGCATTTGGTTATGAACAGATATCAATGACTGTCTTCCGAATCCTTGTCAAAATAACGGAACCTGTACAGACATGGTCAATGATTACAAGTGTGATTGTGTTCCTGGATTTAATGGAACAAACTGTGAAAACGGTAATAACTATTAGTGCAGTATTTTTTTCAGATTAAAAGGTGAAAACGCAATGATGAAATTTTGAATATATATTTTAAATGTTTCCAATGTTGTGAGATGTATGATTTGTCAATAAATTTTGTTACTTGTGTTCCAATTGAAATATTGATACTGTGTTTAAAAAAACGGACTTCTACATCCAATAATTGATACGAGGAATGTTTTTTTTATTTTTATTTTTGATAATTTATTTTAATTCTAGATATCGATGACTGCAATCCAGAGCCTTGTCAAAACAATGGAACCTGTACAGACTTGATCAACGACTACCAATGTGATTGTGTTGCAGGATTCAATGAAACAAATTGTGAAAACAGTAAGACTATAAATGCAATACTGTAAACCAACTTTTATTTGCAACGACTTTATTTTGCGATTTACTCATGCGAAAGTTGTTTGCGACGACTTATGTTCGCGATCACGCCATATCCAGACCCTTTTTGCAAAATAACTAGACTACATCGCGGCGTGAAATAATTGCGACGACGATGCCCACGCAAAACTTGCGAAAAATTTTGCAGGCTAATAAAAGTTAGTTCACAGTATATTTTTGTCTCTGGTAGAAGAATAACAATGGCCTATCCTAAAGTTTCATTTTGGTGTTACAATATTGACTTATATAGATAGGGATTCAGTTATAACAGCTATTTGAGGACCAAGCTGTTTTTCAGGGGGGGGGGGGGGGGTTGATGATCAATGAATAATTATCTGAAATTGCATATATTATTTACTGATACAGAAAATTGTTGATAAATGATGTTTATTTTTGTTCTTACTTAAATTTTTAGATATCGATGACTGCCAACCAGATCCATGTCAAAACAACGGAACCTGTACAGACCTGGTCAATGACTACCACTGTGATTGTGTTGCAGGATTCAATGAAACAAATTGTGAAAACAGTAAGACTATAAATGCATTACTGTAAACCAACTTTTATTTGCAACGACTTTATTTCGCGATTTACTCATGCAAAAGTTGTTTGCGACGACTTATGTTCGCGATCAAGCCATATCCTGACCCGTTTTGCAAAATAGCTAGACTACATCGCGGCATGAAATATTTGCGACGACGATGCCCTCGCTAAACTCGTGAAAATTTCTCGCACGCGAATAAAAGTTAGTTTACAGTATATTTTTGTCTCTGGTAGAAGAATAACAATGGCCTATCCTGAAGTTTCATTTTGGTGTTAAAATACTGACTTATATAGATAGAGATTCTGTTATAACAACTATTTGAGGACCAAGCTGTTTTCTTGGGGGGGGGGTATGGTCAATGAATAGTTGTCTGAAATTGCATATATTATTTACTGATACAAAAAACTGTTGATAAATGATGTTTATTTCTGTTCTTACTTAAATTTTTAGATATCGATGACTGCCAACCAGATCCATGTCAAAACAACGGAACCTGTACAGACCTGGTCAATGACTACCACTGTGATTGTGTTGCAGGATTCAATGAAACAAATTGTGAAAACAGTACGTACCGCATATGCTTAATTTGTTTTAAATTTATATCCAAAGATTTATCGAATGCAATGTAGGCATTCTTTTTTATCTGTACTGATTGTTGTAGTACTTAAAATTGATTATAGATATCAATGACTGCCAAGCAGAACCTTGTCAAAACAATGGAACCTGTACAGACCTGGTCAACGACTACCGCTGTGATTGTGTTGCAGGATTCAATGAAACAAATTGTGATAACAGTAAGCAATGCAAATGCTTAGTTTGGAACAGATGTAAAGATTAAAAGCTTTTTTCTTCATCAGATATTTTATTATTTTCTTAGTATGACTTTAGTGTTCATCCATTTTCAATACAATTAAAACTCGTTGGCAATAAACAACAACATTTTTTTCTTTTTTACAATAAATTGCATTTGGTTATGAACAGATATCAATGACTGTCTTCCGAATCCTTGTCAAAATAACGGAACCTGTACAGACATGGTCACTGATTACAAGTGTGATTGTGTTCCTGGATTTAATGGAACAAACTGTGAAAACGGTAATAACTATTAATGCAGTATTTTTTTCAGATTAAAAGGTGAAAAATGCAATGATGAAATTTTGAATATTATTTTAAATGTTTCGAATGATGTGAGATGTATGATTTGTCAGTATATTTTGTTATTTGTGTTCCAATTGAAATATTGATACTGTGTAAAAAACGGACTTCTACATCCAATAATTAAAACGAGGAATGTTTTTAGTCTTTTTATTTTTGATAATTTATTTTAATTCTAGAGATCGATGACTGCAATCCAGAGCCTTGTCAAAACAATGGAACCTGTACAGACTTGATCAACGACTACCAATGTGATTGTGTTGCAGGATTCAATGGAACAAATTGTGAAAACAGTAAGCACTATAAATGCAATATAGTTTCGTTTTATACAAAGACCCAATAGAGATGTCTTTAAATGGAATGAACTGCACAAACTGTAAGTTGAAATATGTCTTCCATTATGTTAATCTTTTAACCAAAGAATCAAATTTCTTGTACACATTCAGAGAATATTTAGTTGGTTAAATGCTTAACTTTTAACTTTTTATTCAAGTGATACAAAGATGAATACAAATGTATTGTCTATAGGGCAAACATTAAAACATAGACACAAAATTAAAGATAATTTCTTTTTGTTTCTGTCCTTTCATAAGTTCTTGAAATTTTAGATATCGATGAGTGTCAACCATTACCTTGTCAAAACAATGGAACCTGTACAGACCTGGTCAACGACTATCAATGTAGTTGTGTTGTGGGATTCAATGGAACAAATTGTGAAAACAGTAAGTACTATTAATGGAAACGTGTGCTTTTTTTTAAGAATATAAACAAGTAGATGTGTCAACATACTGTAAGCCTTAAGTGATAAACATAAAGTACTCTCCTTTACTATAGATACTGATGAGTGTGCATCCCAACCTTGTCAGAACAACGGAACTTGTACAGATCTGATCAATGGTTACCAATGTAACTGTACAGATGGGTTTAATGGAACGAACTGTGAAATTGGTAAATTTAGATATGTAGTTCTTCACATGTTTTTTTTAAGTAGGTCGATTACATGGCTTTGTAAGGAAAGCTTGGTTTGGTACAAAAAGTTTAAACTCGTTATTTCGTTGACAGTTTATATTTTTGAATTTTTTCTAAAGATTTTAATTATCTAATATATACAACATATGATTTAAGCAAACAATTCGTGCGAATGGTAATAGTTATGTTAAGTCAAATGATTGGTTTTATTTCTCTATCTGTTGATAATTTTTTTTTCTCTTTTCTTTTTAATAAGCACGTTTGTGGGTTCTAAAGTCATTAGTTGATAAATAATCTTATTTCAGCATACAGGAGTGTCCCTTTTTATTTACACAAATGAAACCTTACCCAAAATTTTGTTCGAAATAATGAATATTTAACGTTTATCACAATAGATATGGATGAGTGTGCATCTGAACCTTGTCAGAACAACGGAACTTGTATAGATCTGATCAATGGTTACAATTGTAACTGTACATACGGGTTTAATGGAACAGACTGTGAATTTGGTAAATTAGGATATAATTTAATTTTTGACAATGCTAATGTTTTTACAAAAATGTTAATTATTCACATGTTTTTAATTTTAACTGTACAAACGGATCTAATTGAAAAAAGAGAGTTATTTGTATGTCTAAATTGAATTTCATTATAGTTTTCCGTCTGACTGGATGAACATATTAGATCATAAAGTTCAATTGCAATATAAATAATGTTGATTAATACAAATTATACATATCTAATGTTCAAAAAATATATCGTTAACTCTGATACTTTGAACTATTTTAACTTTTTATATGCCTACGATTGACTTTAACAAAAGAAGATATTTATCACTTGAACTCTTAAGAATATGGTATAGATTCAGATTGGTAAATAGTGGTTGACATTTAGTACGTATAGATACAGATCTCATATCTACAAAAAACCTTGTGATATACAGCACACTAAAACATTGGGATTTACTAATCTATGTTCAAACATATTCGATGCAAATATGCAATACCAAAACTTTCTCTGACAATTTACTGCAGATGTTGTGATGTTGCATACCTTTCAATTTTTTTCTAAAACACAATTGCATTGGTATGTTCATATTTGTAAATTGTAATTGTCGATAAATAAACTTCATTTTTAGAGACCAGTTACCAGAGACAGTCTGAGGCAAATTAATTGACGACATCAATATAAATATCCAGACTATGATAACTAAATCAGAAAATTAAAAAATTGAACAATTACATGTATAATGCTAAGTACAACAAAACATGTTTTATGAAATGTTTTTACTATTAAGACCTGCATACGAAATACTACATACTAGATATTTTAATTTGATGGTATCTTTTTGCCCTGCTTTTACGCTCCTGAAACACAGGAGTTACTTTACTTGATTTACTTTAGACGTCGATCTGTGCGCTTCCTTCCCGTGTAATAACAACGGAACCTGTATTGATTTGACCAATAGATTCCAGTGTCAGTGTCCTTTGGAATTCAATGGAACTACCTGCTCTACAGGTATAAAATGAATTTTATCCAAAATATGATATCCTTTTATTTTATGCAACAAAAACTTAATGATCCATCGTGATATTCAAAATAGCTTTATTTAATATAAAGTTAGATTGTATCTTATTGAGGGTACTTGGCATCTATTATCTTGAAGTATATGCCGCCAGATTTTATGTAAAATTCTTTAGTGTTGACAACACTCGAAGTTCAGCTACATAATCTCATAACAAATACAAAAATATTTGTATGGTATTGAGATAAAGAAATATTCAACACTGAGATTCGAACTTAATGTAGTTTTATGATATTTTTAGTCTAACTGGTAGATTTGCTTTTTGTCATTTTCATAGAAATAAAACTCATTTTACAGAGTATATTAAAACAGGTTCATTAATATTATGATAAACTGGAATTATGTTTATTTTTTAGAATCATATTTAACGAAATTCACAATTGAATTAAAACTAGACGTAACAATATCAGAAGATTTGTCTTCAAGCACTGATTACAACACCGTTAAAAGTAAAGTATATATTGCCGTAAGTATAAAATCGTTATAAATATATCTCTGTCTGTCTACCTACATTCTGTCTACTTTAGGAATCATTCTTTGTATAAAATGGGGTGATCAAACACGGTCAGGGTGATCAAAACTAATAAAGCCTGAATTAAGAGCTTTAGGGTTGGTTTGATCCCGACCGACCGTATTTGATGTTTTCATAATAATAAATGTCAAAATGGATTCGTAGTGGTATCACAGACAAAGACACTGAAAACTGTAAATATATCTATATATTTGCAGTTAACAGAAATGTATTCCACGATACCAGGATCTACAGTGATCATACACAGTCTACGGTACGTATATTTCATGTTGAATTGTTCTATACCATCATTTTGATCGTATCGTAGGTTTTTTAAGTTAAGAATTTCATTATAAATACCAGCTGCCAGATCGTGGTCTGCTGTATGATATAAAATTGTTTTAAGTAACGTATATTCTGCGAAGCTATCATAAATTCAATGCTTTTTTGCGCTTCGAAGCTTTGCTCAGGGAAAGCGTACAACATGTGGTTAAACGAGATATGAACAATAACAAAAAAAATGAATATTAAGTGAAATAAACTGCATTAGTGTATCTTATGCATTTCAAACATAAAACAAATAGAATTCAACAAGAAAGGTAAAAGTGTGCTTGCGTTACGTATTAAGTACAGTAAAATCTTGTCTTGAATTTGAAAACATCTAACTCGAAATAAAGTATGCATTTAACATGATTGTGATATTTTTGGTTTGTTATGCTTGTTTAAGTCTAATTTTTAATACACATGCATTTATTATTTTTTATGGTTATATTTAAACAACCATATTTTGTTTTACTCGACTAGAAATACGTGTGTTTTACTTCAAGCCATTTTTTTTGGATTTTGCATTTTTGCCATCCAAACAAATATAAGTGGCGTTAAATTAAATATGTAATTTTTTTCAAACCTTGATTATGTTAATAAATTGTTAGTGCACTGTTAACTTTATTGTGTATTGCAATAATTGATATAATTCTATTTGACGCCCTTTAAGTATGTTACAGAGGTAGTTCACGATTCAGCGAACACATTGTAGCTCAATGTTCAACACTTAAGATGGCTCTTTACACATTGAAATAGATTCTTAAACCAGCAGTAAATTAGTTGATTAATGATAGATAGCATGATGCACAAGAAGCGAAAAAATGTGCAATTTTGGATGAAATATAATGATTTTCAGAAATTCAATTAAGTAAATATGAACAAAATCTAAAGGCGGATTCAAACTTTTGATCTACCGTTAACAAACTCGTTACTTTATAATTAACCACTGGGTATGATAATATGATACCAAATCAAATGATCCAAACAATATAACAGAACATTTAAAACCGCCACATTGTGACGTATGAGTCTCGGTGTAGTAAGGTGTCTCAAATAAATGGATTGTGGTAGTTCTTTTTTCGCTTGCGTCACTTTTTGATGATGGAATTGGGGTGTTTAATTTCTTTTTTGCTAAAAATGAATATATTCGAAAATGTTATTTTTTCAGATTTTATAAAGTAGCATTTATTATACCAATTTCCGGGCTCATCAAAATCCAGAAAACATGAATAACAAGCGCTTAATCTTTTTTTTATAACTATAATCACTTAAATATTTTTTGTAAAGGAAGGGAAGTCTTATTGTTGACTTTGATCTCATTATTCCGGATGATCCTGTATCCAAGGTTCAGGTAGTGGACACTGTTTATAAGCTTGTGAACGGTCTAGCCTTTGTCAACTACTCCGGCGAGGTTGTGAACGTAACATCAGCATCATTCAATTCGTCTGCTGGCACCGGTGAGAATAGTAAAACCTGCATACTTTTTTTTCAAAATAACACAACCTTAAATTCAAAATCTCAGTCTTGGTAAAGTTGAATTGTAATTGGTTATTCCATGTTGAACAATATATGTCGTTTATTAAGTAGACGGTTGTTGTTTGTTGAAGTTGCAGTTTGCAAGATTGATGTTTTTCAGAACATTTCTTTAAAAAATATTGGCATAAGAAATGTATTCAACTTAGACTTGCCCCAAATAATTACTGTATAGTATTTTATCGGTTTTTTTCCCCTCAAAACTTGAATTTTTAACCGCTTGATGAAAATACAATTGTGTTGCTGCTTTATTTGAATGACTTCTTGTCTAAATAAAACAAATCCTCTCAGTATGTTGATTGTCACACCATTTATTCAGTTATTATCACCAATTCCACTGACGGATGTTCCATTATGAATTCCCAGAGCGTGTGTTCCCCTGGATACAGGTGTCATGAGTTTAACAACTACACAGTGGCCTGCATGTAAGAACCTCTTTTATCTTTTGATAAGATAAGAATGTTTTACTGTGGGTTTATAAACTGTAAATGTCGATAATAAAGTTTTCGAACAATTTTTACTATTGGTATAGGGTACTTTTCTCCCTCTTTCTTTCCTTTTAATTATTGATTTTATCTCCTTCTTTAAAAACGTTACTTTTTTACAGTCCAATTATAAGTAAGTATGAACTTAAAACACTTATTTAATGAATCAGTTCCTCTATTTACGTATAAAAAATGTGCATAAAATTGACAATAATGTCTGATTTTATTACGATGAACTATGTTTAATTTTATGTATAATTAATCTTTTCACAACTTAAAATTGTTTATTGTGCTGCAGCTACGTACATGTTACCTTTATTTCTTAATGACGTATTGAATTTTGTCGTTGAATTTTTTCAATTTTGTAGTTAATCTTTTGAGTGAAAGATGAATGAATGTGATGAGCTTTACATGTTTTTGATTTTTGTGTTTTACATGTTTAATATTTTCATTTGAATTGTGTTTTTTTTTATATGTTCTTATCAATTTATAATTCAAATAACAACAATTTGATTCTCAGAAAATTGCATTTTTTTTAAAAAGGACTGTTTCTCTTATACACGGATGTTAATGCTTATTTTCTTTTTACAGATTGTATGAAATTTAAAGTTTGTATAAACAATTATTCTTTCTGTGAACATACTATAGTACACGTCTTTTATTTAATCTAAACTTCATTTTAATAAAATTTGATAAGAATAAAATATAATAGTTGTATAAATATCTTTTTTCTTTACAGTTTCAGATAAAAGAGCAACCTTCGGACTCTATTGTAAACCAGGAATCACAAAAAATAACATTTCCATAGTTTTTTTTTTATTGTGAATCGTACTTTGTTAATAACAAAAAGTTCATTTGTAACTTTAATTACATGATTGACACATATGTTTATGTCTTATTATGTTATAAACGTTGCACAAAAAGTCCTGTCGTACTTCACCTTTCTGTTCCTAAATCATTTATTCACCTACAAGTTTTGTCGAACTAGCAAAATGACTATATCATTCTTAAATTATAGTAATCATCTTAACATATACTCGGTATAAGTATATAAATATCTAAGTTTAAAAACGAATATATTTTTCAAAAATTGTTCCTAGATAAAAGTTTATAGCTAAAAATATCATTTCGATTTTCATGTGAAGTTTATGATTAATTTGTTGATCAAACGGCCTTCTTAATTTTTTCAGGGGGGGGGGGGCAAATTTTGTAGATGGGACAAAAGTTTTTAAAAATAATTGCACTTTTATTAACATAGCTAAGATAAAATCATTTTTAGTAAATATTCCAATTTGAAATGTACACGAATTGAATATGTTTTAGGAGTTACCTAATTTCAAACAATGAACATTGTATCGGAAGGATTGGAAATTAAAATACATAAACTCTTAGACCAACGACCCATATCAGTGCATAAATCAAGATTGAGTGCAGAGATGACGGGAAATTCATTAAAACTAGTCTTTCTTTAATGTTGTACACATTGAAAAATCATGAAGACTAAACAAATGACATTAAACTTGTTCATATATTGCATGCACACGATACTTTGCTGTCAATAAGCCTTAAATCGTCTCATAGTGCTATGAAAAAATCCTTATTGATACTATGACAAGTGCTTCCATTGTTGTACAATGCTAAATATGTCACTGAATAACATGTATAATTTCCTGATTCATGACTACATATATTAATAAAATAAAATTGGAAATCAACAATTTAATTTTCTTATGACTAAAATGAAGTAACTAAAGAAACAATACCTTTCAATATCACACTGCTCCGTAAAAATATATACCTCTATTTGGCATTATATAATCAACATGAATTCAATTGAATAACAAAATCAAAAGCCAATTCCCAAAATAATTGTACAAATATGATGTACGTTAGTGTACCTCTAATTTTGATTTAAAACATCTGAGATGGCATTGATGTTAATTTTATATTCTAATGCATTGCTGGATCTCTGTTTCTGGCAGAAATTCATGCTGTTCATCGATGTATCAAATTGTCCTTGTTTTTTAGGAGGAGGTTATCCCATCATAATCTTTTGTCGAATAAACTCTTGATTTCCTATCATTCCTTGCTTTCCCATCATGCCTTGTTTTCCCATAAAGCCCTGATTACCCATTATTCCTGGTTGTCATGGCATCACGCTTAAGCCTGATATAGTATGTGGTCTAAAGGGCTAATTTTTCTTTTTTGTTCATGGAATTAAAAGATATTGTTTACTGGAGAATTTGCCCCTTGTGAGTCACTACTTTTCATTTGAGTTAGAAACATTTTTAGTTGCAAAACGCTGATGAGAAATGAGTCAAGTACTAGTAGATCAAAAGACTGTTTATTATTTGTCCCTGATGGTGGTCTAGATCCTGAAGAACCCTGCATCTGACCCATTGATCCAATCCTGAATAATTGAGAAACCTACCAGTACTGGATGCCTCACTTTGTGAAAAGCACATGAAATAAGAATTCAAATTTTGCTGCTGTTCAATTTTTTTTTCTGATATCCAATCCTCCTCAGTTGTCCCATTAAACTGGAAATTATTAGTGATGCTTGCTTACTTTTGATTCTTAACCACAGGGGTAAAGCCGTAATTACTGTTGGACATTGTAATTGGTTTTTGCTCTTTGAACCTTCTTTCCTGTTCCTTCTGCTACCCTACGCCCTAGCCTCTGTTTTGATTACAAAGTTAGATTAAAACTCGCTGGACTTCACGCACGAGTGAACCGAGACTTTAGGTCGCCATACAGGTAAACTGGCAAAGCCACAGCTAAGGGGGTATACTAATAGAATCTTTCATTATTACGAGTGTGTGATAGTGAAATTCCACAGAGGGTCAAGATTCACGGTCTAGAACAAGGCTCTGCCGAGTCCTGGACCGTGAATCTTGGCCCCATTAAGGAATATCACTATCACACACGAGTACATAATGAATGATTATTTCTCTCGCATTATTTTACATTAAAAACGATGTCTGACAAATTTATGTTATGACGTTAAAAAATTACTTTCGGTTTATCCCTCCGTGTGCTTCAAATAGTGCAAGTCTAAATGAGAGCATACGACAGTTTTTTAATGAAAATATCATAACTTTTAATTAATTAAGCAAAAAAATTACCTAATGGATAATCGTAATCCATCATTTTGCATTTCCCTACAGCAGACAACAGATGTATCAGATGTATCAAAGCGGCGTAGTACTTGTTATACAGTGCGAGACAGAAAAATCTCACACTGCTGTCTCACACCGGACAAACCGATCTCACACCGGTGATAATGCGAGAAACAACTGCCCTACATAAATAAGTGGTAATTACTGGTACAATAATTAGTAAATAACAGGTGAATTATCTACTTGAACTTAGTAATGGTTCAGGCTTATCACTGAGACATCATAAGGGTTACCTATAAAGAGAACTAACAGAAAAGAATACATTTATTAGGAACATTTTGAAAATTCAACACTAAAGTACCTAAAACTATGTTCAAACTATTGAAAAAATTAACAAAAATCTGGATGTGATGTTTCCTATATCATTTTTAACTTTTTAAGCAATCGTCAAATTAACTAGACTTTTCTCTGTTTCCAAAAGAAACATAACTCTTCTGCAAAAAATTTATTCATAATAAAAAATTGCTATGCATATTTTTATATAAATTGATTATTAAAAAGCTTAAATCAAGAGTTTATACATCCAAATTTCCATAGTAAAAATTGACATAATTATATATCAAGTATATAAATGATAGTTGCATCTTTGTGGGGAACATCATGAAATGCATGACTGTCACAGAGATTCAATTTGTTGAGCAATTTGTGAAATAGATATTTTTGTGAATTTTATTGGTTTAAAAACATCTCTTTCTGGAAAGCATCGTAGATCTGTAACGTGATTTAATTTATAATAACTCTTTACTTTTGATTAATTTGACTGAATATTTTATTTGTTTCAACCAATGAAATAAACCCTGACTTTTGTTCCTGCTTCATCTTGTTGCGCTCCTCCAGTTGTTCTTCGATGCTCCGACTCCAACTTAGGTATTACATCCTTGATGGTCGTTATATATGCAATAAACTGAAACTTAAACTCTGTATTCTAGGAGTAAATGTAAAATTAAAGTTGGTAGTTTGATAATATATGAAGTGCATTTTAAAAATAAAATAAAACTAAAGTTTACAACAGTGTATATAGTGCCGTTCTTCATGCAAATTAATTGTGAATGACATAAGTTCAAGTATATCATTATTGATCAGACACAATCCATGATTTGTTTTCATTGGTAATTTGATACATACAATATAATTAATGTGTCTCTGAAGTTAAAGTATGGATTGCATAAGAAAATATATTTCCACACGATAACAATACAACATCTACCACATTTCAAGAATTTGATCTTTTGAGTTACACACAACTCATTTCACCCCTTTATTCTAGAGATAACAATATAATACCTATCTGGTCTAAGAGTCATGGAAGGCTTTCTTTTCACGAAATTGTAAACAATCCTCGTGATAAAAAAATAGTTCTTTGTACGAAATTGTAAACAATCCTTATGAAAAAAAAGTAGTTCTCAGGTAACAATTATTTTTACTTAAGGCAAGGATCTAGTAAATAAACAGGAAGTTTGAGGATTGAATTTCTTTCATGATGTAATATGGTATAACTAAAGTCTGGACAATATAGGGTTTTTCGAAGCGTACATATACCTTTACAAAAAGACACCATGAAATAACTAGACATGTAACACAATGATAGATGAAGATAAGCGGTAATATTTAATTTTTTTTCAGTGCCAGATCAGAAGGCCTACTCGTACGTTTGCATCTTTTTTGTTAGATACATTAAATTGTATTCATATTTAAAAATAAAATATCCATGCATCGGTTTTATAATTGTCTATGGAATTCCTTAACGGCTGTAAAAAATGGTCAAGAATAAACTTGTACATATTTATTTCAAGTCGTGACGTTCAAAGGACACAGCACCAACAAGGCGTAAACTTCAACTTTTATTACCTTAATTACTAGGGTTTATCATCTCTGGATAAACCAGGTTATTTTAAGCATAGGTGTTATGTTAATGTTTCAAGATCCATAACTCTTGTTAACTGTCATTGTTGCAAGATCCATAACTCTTGTTTAATACAACTATATAACCGGGCATGCGCGGTTGCTACTTCCTTTTCCTGCTCAATCCAAAGTTGATAGGTGGCACAAATTCATCTTAGAAAAAATATCCAGTGCATCCAAAGTTGAAGAGATGTTGAGAGCTAGCAAAGTTAGGACGTCGAAGTCCAAGAGCCCTTATGCCAGACCTCCCACGAGGGGAGCGGTTGTAGCCTCCCGGGCGTCTACACGGATGCCAAATGTGACTTCGTCCTCCAGCAGTCCTTCCACAGTTGCAGTTACCGAGTCTACAGGTAGAATATATGATAGAAGCCAAAGTTTGCCAGTCCCTGTAGTACAACCAACTGTACAACCTGTTCTAGACCGGGCAAGGGCCCCATCGGATCAGACGGTCGAGCCTTCAGTAGCAGGATCTAGCACCAATACAGGTACAGATTGTTTGTTCGACATTGAAAACCCCACACCTTTCCATAGTGTAGTATCGTCACTTGGGGCTCATGTACCCATAGCATTGAAAGAAAAGATATGGATTATATTGCACTTAACAAGTTGTTAATGAAAGAACCTGCATCAGATATTCAGCATCATATTGTATATCATGATGGGGCGATTCAGGTCAAACCAAAATACAAAGATGAAACAATAGTGTCCATTTCACAATGGACAGATGCTTTTCTAATTTTTGCTTCGATTTATTGTGCCAAGCATTCTTCGCAAGCTGTTCATTTATTTCGATACATGGCTACAATTAGGAAAGGCGCAGAGCGTTCACCAAATTCTTGTAACTGGAGGGAATACGATGTTCAATTTAGGTTGAAAAAATCAATTGATTCCAGTCTCAGCTGGGGTTCAGTTGATGCAGAATTATGGCTGTTTTACATGCAGCCGGTAGTCCAAAATAACATTCCAACCCCTACAAAGCAGTTTAAATGCTTACAATTCTTACAATTTTCAGGGAGTATGTGAAAAACAAAACTGTAGGTTCTTGCATATTTGTGTCAAGTGTAATGGTTCACATCCTTCTTTGAATTGTAGATATTCCCAGAATAACAGTACGGGTAAACAATACCCCCCAGTTAAGCCCGCATCACAGCAATTCCGCCCTAGATTCCCACAGAGATCATTCCGCCCAATTACACAATAAATTATGGCAATTGGGATCTACTCCAATAAAAGTTAATAATCTTCACAAGTTAGTTAGAAGTTATCCAGACAGAAAAGTTGCACACTTGTTAGCACAGGGTTTTGAGGGAGGATTTTAATTAAACTATCATGGCCCTAGAATTAAGGTTGAGTTTAGGAATATGAAGTCTGCGATTCAACACTCTAATGAATTGGCAGAAAAGATTAAGAAGGAAATAGATCTTGGTAGAGTTTTAGGTCCTTTTTCAGCCCCACCAATATCAAATTTAAGATGTAACCCAGTTGGTTTATTACCAAAAAAGCAAGGTGGATGGCGTATGATTACAAACTTGTCCCATCCATTTGGAGAGAGTGTTAATGATTACATTGATCAGCAATTTTGTTCCGTCAACTACTCTTCATTTGATGATGCAATTAACATAATTCAAACAAAGGGACAAGGGGCCCTCATGGCAAAAATGGATATTTCTAGTGCTTTTAGGCTTTTACCAATAAGTCCAAGAGAATTTTGTCTGCTTGGTTTCAAGTTTGATAAATCATATTACATAGACAAGTGTTTACCAATGGGATGTTCTGTGTCTTGTTCATTGTTTGAAAAATTTTCCTCTTTTTTACATTGGGAATTGGAGAAGAGGTCACAAAAGGATGGGATCGTACATTACTTAGATGATCTTTTATTTGTGGGATCAGCTGACTCTAGTGATTGCACAGGTTTGATGCATCAATTTCTAGAACTGTGTGAATATTTGGGAGTTCCAATTGCACCAGAAAAAACTCAAGGTCCATCTAACTGCTTAGAATTTTTAGGACTGGGAATTGATTCTGTGCAAGGTACAATTTTTGTTCCAAAAGAAAAAGTGGATGAGTTGTTGGGCAAGATTAATTATGTCCTTGGCAGTAAAAAAGTAACAAAGAAAGAATTGGAATCATTAGTGGGTTCATTGGCATTTGTAGTAAAAGCATTGCCTGCGGGTAGAGCATTTTGTAGGAGAATTTATGGGGCACTGCAAGGTATTGCTAGACCTTTCCATTTTATTAGGGTATCAAATGAAATAAAGTTAGATCTTCAAATGTGG
The DNA here is from genome assembly GCF_963853765.1 of Magallana gigas. NCBI lineage: Eukaryota > Metazoa > Mollusca > Bivalvia > Ostreida > Ostreidae > Magallana > Magallana gigas. The sequence goes on along the minus strand of NC_088857.1, from coordinate 28,119,828 downwards.
GTTGTATTTCTAGAAAATTTTAATGGATTTACAAAATTTTCAACTGTAGACTGGTCTATGGATGATACATTTGAATTTTATACAGACAGTTCAGGAGCTTATGGGTGTGGTGTTGTATTTGGTGATGAATGGAGTTGGTTAGCTTGGCCAGTAGATTGGTCACAGGACATAAAGAAAGATATTACTTTTCTGAAACTTGTCCCAATAGTGTTAGGAATTTTTATCTGGGCAGACAAACTAGCTTGTAATAAAATACTATTGCATGTTGTTAATTTAGCACTTGTTCATATAATTAACAACAAAACATCACAAAATAAGAGAGTCATGATTTTGTTGAGAGCCTTAGTTCTCAAAACTTTGCAGAAAAGCATACAAATTAAATCTCAGCATATTCCAGGTGTTAAGAACAATAAAGCAGATGCTATTTCTCGTTTTCAGTTTTGGAAGTTTCATTAGCTGGCTCCTGGGGCGCAGCCTTATCCTTGTCCAGTTCCTACACAATTTTTGCAAATTATTCATCAATTGTAGAGGATCTAGTAGAAGCTAGTATTTCTGAGAATACAAACAAAGTTTATAAGCAAGGCATTCAAGCATTTTTCAAATATAGGGTAGATAAGTCTCTACAACAATTGTGGCCACCTCCTATCGACCATGTTATCAATTTTATTGCATACATGTATGAACGTAATTGTGCATTTTCAACTGTTAAGTGTTATCTGTCAGGTTTGAGTTTTTTCATAAATGTTCATGGTTGGACAAATCCAGTGGATTCGTTTTTGATTAAGAAATTGCTCAGTGGATACAAAAGGTCTACATTAACTAGCGATATTAGAAGGCCTATAACATTACAAATGCTCCTCAGTATCATAGATACTTTGCCTCAAGTAACATATTCAACATACGAGGCAATGCTATTTCAATGTGCATATTTGTTGACATTTTTTGCTTTGCTTAGAGTTAGTGAGGTGGTGTCCCTTCAGTCAGATTGTGTACAGCTATTGCAGGACCAGGTTATTATCCTTATCAAAAGCTCCAAGACTGATCAATTGTATCAAGGCTCGTCAGTGAAAGTTCTAAAGCATGCCCAGTCACAAATTTTGTTTTTATTATTGCAGAAATTTCTTGTTGTGAGGCATACTGTAAGATCAAATAAATTTTTCGTGCATTACAACTCCAAACCTTTAACTCAATATCAGTTTTCAAGCATGCTAAACAGGTGTTTATCATTTTTGAACATGCCTACATCTAGTGGTGTTTATAAATCCCATTCCTTCAGAATTGGCGGGGCCACCCATTTATATTTAAGTGGCATGAATGAATCTGAAATTAAAATCATGGGTAGATGGAATTCCTCAGCTTACAAATCATACATCAGACCAATTCTTTAAGTGTAAATTATAATATGTACTGATTACAAATTATTTCAGATGGCATATGGGTTGTCGGATCATCTATAATTCATTGGGCCCAGAAATATGCACAACAAAATATTGATGACAACTTGGGACTAACATCACAAAGAATAATTTGGCAGGGAATTAGGGGCATGGTTTGGTCTCGGTTGTACCAGACTATCAAAGAAATGCTAAGGCAATGTAATAGACATCCAACACTTTTAGTTATACATTGTGGTGGCAACGATATTGGCAACCCTCGTAATACACTAAAGGGCTTACAAAAGTACATGAAGTTGACCGTGTCTAAAATAACAAGGCTATTGCCAAAGACAATAATTGTGTGGTCACATATCTTGCCACGTAGAAATTGGTCATTATGCCTTTCGAACAAAGATGGGGAAAATTGGAGAACTAGATTAAATTCAGCTCTTGCTACATTTGTTGTTAAGAAGGTATGTGGGGCCTCCATAAAATATCCTGATATTTTAAGTACACAGGGTACCCTATTTCGTAAAGATGGCATACATTTGTCTGACTTGGGAAATGAACTATTTGTAACTTCTTTGAAAAATGCATTGTTGCAATTCATGTCATCCACTGACAGATTTTATCCACTTATTAAACAGTAAGCTTTGTCATGGCCAGCTGATAATTTGAAGTTGTGAGTTGAGTATTGATGCAATTATTTTTTGTTAACTGTGGTTGTATGTAAAACTGATTATCATTGCAACTTAAGTCATTCTGTACTTGTATTGTTTGCAAAATTGACCGCCTAGATTTGTTGGCGGATGTACCACTGTTCGTGGTTCATTTGGCAGAATTTTGCAAAGAATGCCACCTCCATGGGGCACTGTTATTTCCTGGTCCCTTGGGTCAAGGTGGTATTTCTTGTGCTTGGACTCGTTTTTCGTGTATGCTGCCATATCGATTTGATGATCGGCGCATAATTTGTATTTTGATGATTGTGAATAAATGGCCATGACAAGCACTTCCAACAATTAGTTATAGTTATTGTTTAAGATTCCAAGGTCATGCAAGGTTAGAAAAAGGTCATTTGAATAATGCTGTCAGAATTGGCTACTGTTTACTATGTTAATAAATAATTTTATTAGTGTCTTTAAATAATAGGGTTTATCATCTCTGGATAAACCAGGTTATTTTAAGCATAGGTGTTATGTTGATGTTTCAAGATCCATAACTCTTGTTAACTGTCATTGTTGCAAGATCCATAACTCTTGTTTAATACAACTATATAACCGGGCATGCGCGGTTGCTACTTCCTTTTCCTGCTCAATCCAAAGTTGATAGGTGGCACAAATTCATCTTAGAAAAACCCTCCCACCCACCTCTTGCCAATATAGGTTATTTAATGATGTATTATTAGGTGTGAAGAACAGCTTGGCATTAATATATATTTTTCTTTACAATTTAAAAGGTTTTCCTTTTGTCAATTATTGTAAGGCTGACAATTTCGTATGACATGTATGTGTATGTTTAGAACAAAGTTTTTGGCTTTTGTTTTTATTTCTACTTTCAGCGTCATGGTCTCAAAGTTTCATCAGTACCAGTTAAGACAGAAGATTATGCGCGTGTCTTTTACAATACAAATAATGGCAGAATTTTGCAAAGAATGCCACCTCCATGGGGCACTGTTATTTCCAGGTCCCTTGGGTCAAGGTGGTATTTCTTGTGCTTGGACTCGTTTTTCGTGTATGCTGCCATATCGATTTGATGATCGGCGCATAATTTGTATTTTGATGATTGTGAATAAATGGCCATGACAAGCACTTCCAACAATTAGTTATAGTTATTGTTTAAGATTCCAAGGTCATGCAAGGTTAGAAAAAGGTCATTTGAATAATGCTGTCAGAATTGGCTACTGTTTACTATGTTAATAAATAATTTTATTAGTGTCTTAAAATAACATGTCTACAATGATTATGGCAAAACGGCTAGAGCAGTAAGGATTATCAAATAAACATCAATTCATAAAAATAAATCTGAGCCTTTTATTTATTGGTCAGGGTCTAGGTTAAAATTAACATTCAAATGATCGCGAAAACCCAATTACATCAACAACCAATAGATACTCACATTTAATTGTGATATTTTAAATACGACAATGATTATTATACAGAAGGTGTTCGCCTATTTATGTTGGACGGTCATTCAGAGCAATATGAGCATGTCTGCATGGTAACCTTGTTAAGTTATTTTAAATATAGTCATATATTTTGTATAAACACACTTACTGTATCTAATGACAACTCAAGTTTCAGGAATTTTATAAATCTTTACACATATAATAACTACCTGAGTGGAGTGCTGCACAATCCCATTGTTAACTTTTTCATCCAGAGCAGTATAAAAAAAAATAGAACCATGCAGGAAGTTTAAAATTCTTGATGCTTCCAAGCATAGACCAGTTACGAGGAGTAGAGGAGTACTATACAATATTAAAATGTATAAAACGTGACTATTTTCTAAAACCAGTATGTACATTTGGTTTACACTAACGTTTTTTGCTCTAATTCCTTGTGTGCTATCTAGTCATTTTCGAGGAGGATTACTAACATGGAAGGCGGTAAATGAAACCCAGGTACGTGTTCATTTATTCAATATCTATATTATTAGCTTAGTTTAACCTACAATTTTTTTTAAGTTTAATGTTGGTCATTGCTGACATCATTATTTTTAATTTTATATAACAATATTGCTAGAGGTGTAGAAATTGACAATTTCATTTCGTTACGAAAATAGGCCAATGTTTCAACAATATTTTGAAATGAAACTGATACACAAACTGTAGCCGCAATTGTAACATTAAAAAACTAATGTTAAAGGTAATTGAAACACAGTGACTACAGCAACGGTTTTTAAATAAATGGAAACCAAGAGGTTCATAGGCAAAATCACTCACCTGAAGAAAAGTTCTTCTTATCTCTATCAAGATTAATGAATATGAAACACATATAAAATATTGTAAAACTCATACAAATCCTCATATGTTCCAGAATTTGACAATACATACAAACAATAATAGATACAAAGAAGTCTAATTTTTTAACATTGATTTTTCATACAGTTCATACATTTAGAAGTCCGCCTGAGTGCCTCGGTCGGAAAGCAACCGACCATAATTTTCTTAACCGGTATATATACCTCACTGCTATAAGATGAGCGATCGAAACTAATATGGCGACCAAATGCTTTTATGAATTCATGTCAGCTTTAATACTTGAACCAACTTAGAGCTTTTCAACTGATATTGAAAATAACTAACCTATCTAAACATCTTAGGTAGATAATGATTCGTTTCATTTAGGAGCTATTGCGTACTTTATATATACATTGAATATCAGTTCAGTTCATGCTACTTCATTTTCTGATGACTTTATTCACAAAAGTACATTCATTTTGTCAAAAAATAATTGAAAACGATATAAGGCAAAAAAAATATCGAAAATTCTTTTTTTCACATGTCTTAATAAATATACAAATAATATTTGATCCTAAAGACATCAGGTTTTACCGTGAGGAAGCTAAGTATACACTACAGTATTTACATTCTCCTTTGCTTACATGGCTGTGAAGCGGATTGGGAACTCAATGTTATCTGGTACCCCAAAGATTAATTCTATTGTTCCCTTTATATTTGGATTTATTAAGACAATAAACTGCTTTTTTCCGTATGAAGGTGGCGACATTGAAGAAAAAATACATTACCTGCGTTAGCAGGTAGCCATGGGGACAATTCCGCTTGCGCATGACATAGCCTGGTTTATGCGCAAGATTTTGCCACAGGGCCCACGAAATAACAACTTTTTAAAAGTAGTTTTTGTCAAGAACATTTTTTCTCATCAACTGAAGATCACAATTAAACCAAACTAATTCAGTACTTTGCTTGATTTGAATAATTTATTGCTTGGACTATTTTGGTCAGTTAAAAGCAGATCTTAACCGATAAATCTTTTTTTACACTAAATAATCAGTTTTTAAAGCAATGTTGATTAATACTTATGTTATGCCAATCGAGGTCAAGACTTTTTCGATGAAAATAACTGTTTGCAGATCAAACTTTAAACAGCGGTTTCAATTATTGACTGAAGTACATATACACCACATTTGAAAACCAATAGGCATCGGTTGGATTTTTATTATCAATTTTTTTCTTCATTTTTTGTTTTTCCAGATTCTAGTCCGTCACCGTCTTACCTATGTCTACTCCTACTGTTCCAATCCACAAAACAATACATTGGAATGTATCAGTGGATGTACAGGTAGTGTGATAACGAATGCAAATTGCACGGAAAGCAATTCAGCAGAAAACTGGGCGGATTTTGAAGGAGAAACCATATTTGATATCAGACACGCAACATCATCACACCTCGGTTTGCGGTTTGTAAATTATAATCATGCATGAATGAAACATCCATTTTGTTTTATTAAAAAAGACAATTTTATGTATCTTTATTATATATGTTAAAATTTTCTATTTTGTATGAAATATTGAAAGATATACTAAATGTTAATACTTACTAAACATTTGATGATTTTTTTCAAAAGTTTTTAATTTAAAATAGAAATACACTGAATTGAACTAAACAGCAGGCAAAATGACTATAATTGTTCTCTCCTGAACAATCTTAAAAATTAAACCCGGGTACTTTTTATATATTTAATGCTGTTGGATAAAAGTGATTACAACCCACACAACAGCAGAATTTAATTTTTTCATTACAATGTGGCTTAATAACAAAGACCCTAAAAGATGTGTTGAATTATTATATTCAATGTTACTGTTTTTATCACCAAAACTTTGCCAAAAATGTAGACCATTTATTCAAATATCGGTGATACAATTTGGACAAAATGCATCTACATGTAAAATACCATAAAAATTACAAAACTATAGTTGTCTTTCAATCAAGAAATATGTTGGTAAATATTGCATATTAAATCATTATTTCTGATATTAGATTTGCCTCTGGGGATTTGGTATCGTTAACACAGCCTACGTTTGCTCATTCCTTGAGCCTTAAGATGACTGTAGATTTAAGTCTACGAAGTGATACTGGAAGCACAAACCAGTCACCTGTTTCATCAATGGCTTCATCTATAATACATCCGTGTGAACTCAATCAGTACATTCACATTCCAGGTAAAAAAAAATAGCCTTTTTCTAAAATACACTTAATTCTTGACATTCTTTTTTCCTTGTAAACCGCTATCAAAAGATTGATTTCATTTCATTGGCCTTTAAAATTTTAACCAAAAAACTGTTGGTAACCTTAAAAAAAATACAAATCACATGGTTTTATATATAAAAAATCAAAATCGGTTTGTCATTGTTGCTCTAAAGGAAAAGAATTGCGTAGTGATAAAACGTAAGGTAAAGTTCTGAACCTGTGGTACATGTATTGTAAAGTATGACTTTACCCAGGATTACCCACCCAGACCCCACCCGCGCATAAATTCCGATTGTCCGATGATACGTTACGTATAATGTTATTAGTGTAATTATATAATGTAATTATATCTACATGTAAAACATCTGACATTTCATCCCCATTTACTTCTTTAATACACAAAATTACTACGAGTGCATAGTATTACAAATGTAGATAGACCATGCAAATTCGTAGGAGCTGCTCATTTTCTCAGTCATCGGTTTTGGGTGTTGCTTTGGTCATCTTCTTGGGCGTCATCTTCCCTCTCATTTAATTACAATGTATGTTTACTGAAGAGGGTCATCGGAATGGGAAAATACATATAATTCCTATGACTCGCACAATCATTCGTACCACAAAACGCATGATCGCACGAGAGTTGCACGTCCAATCGCATTTGCGCATGTTCACTTGCGTGATCCTATCGCATTATCTTACAACACTCACTTTCTTTGTACAACAGTCGCATATAGACGCATGATAAATCGCACGATTAAATGCATCGCACATCGAGCAAATTTCATACGAATACTTTTCCATATTTGAGGTTTTTTTGGCAACAGTTTACGATCAAAATCTACACTTTTCGGTCGCGCGAATATTCTGTTATTTCGGCTCGTGTGCCAATTGTGAAGATCCTATTTTCTTGCTTTTGAAATTGTATTTTCATTCTAAATATATTTTGTTCTTTAATTAAAGCTGATAAGAAAGTTTGTATTGCCAATATTTAATATATTTACTTTCCAAAGTGGCGGACTTTGACGGAGATGATATTCGATGTCGCTTTGCATTAGGGTTAGACGAATGTGGATCAATTTGTAGCAACCATTCATCTTATTTGACATTAAATGAGGTAGGTTTTTTCTTTTAATTTGAACATTATGTAGGACTGTATCTCGAAATTTTGTAACTTGGCCTGCTGAACAGATTTATTAATATTATTTTGCATGATTTTTCCCCCTAGACAGCCTGTGCATTCTATTTCCATTACGATGTGAGTTATGGAGATTACATCGTGGCTTTACAGATCGAGGATTTCACAGACTCGTCCTCTAGTGTTCCATTAAGCAGCGTTCCTTTACAGTTTATGATTATTGTTAGCAGTATTCCGTGTTCTGAATCCTGTTCCTTTGTTTCACCCACACCTCTTGATGGAGATACATTACATTCTCAAAACGGATCGTTACAGTTTATTGCAAGAGCTAAATCACGTTCTTCATATGAAATGTAAGTTAATATGATTGTTAATTTTTGTTCCTAGCTTTCAATGAATGGGGATATTAACTTTAGCGTACAGTGTAAACGTTCTTTACTTCCTTAAATCTGTGCAACCACCATGATATCAAATTCAGTGTGGTCGAGCTCCGTATCAATAATCACTTTTAAAAACACTCTCGTTAAATCATTAATTTAAATACCGACATCACTTTGTTTCAAATTTTATGAAGCAAATTTGGCTTTATTTAAAATTTTGCAATTTCATCTGTAAGTAAAAACTTCAATATTTACATATATTTATAAAACAATATACAATATCTTTTATTATAAATATCTTCATTTAATAGTGTTTCAAAAATCATTACATGAAATTTTAATTTGATGCGCGTTGTGGCAATTTTTGGGTCAGTAGGTTTTTAATATAAAAATAAAGATATTCTAATCGTTCAAATTGAAGATTATTGATTATGAAAATGTTTATTAAATATTTAATACTTTTTCTAGCTTTTGCATTCATTATAGTTATTTTCATGATATTTCTGTAATAAACTTATTTCAGAGTGACAGAATTCCATGTTATGTCACCTCTTCCATTTACTATATCAGCCATCTCACAACCTGTTGTAGACGAGTATCAGGTCATCATGTCACTAGAGTCTGTTGTCAGTAATGTAATCGGAACACATGTAGTGTGCTTTTCAGCAGAGACGAATAAAAGGTAAATGGTAATTATACATGTAACCAAAACTAAAGGGTATAACTATCATTTAACCATGTAAATCAATTTTTGAGTTGTATGCTCGTTCTTTTCAACGAGGGAAAAATCATATTCTTTTGAATGTACATTTTTTTATGCATCTGTGTATTTGAGCACATTTCTTTGCAGTTATTTTTCTAGTATGGAATAACTATGATATTGATGTATCTTTAGTATGGTGGATTTCGATTTTTTTGCCTTAACTTTGTTGAAGTCAAGTGGTGTTATGTTTATTAGGATCATACAAAGCAAATAATAGTGAACGCAGGCCCGCAGTGCAAAGCGCTACAACTACATGCTCTCAGACAGAACTTGGGCGATATCATTTTTGCTACTACTGCTTCCTCATCTTCGCCGCTAGCCAGTCTCTTGCGATGAAAAATAAGGAATCGAACACTCGGCTAGCAAAGATAGTGTTGCCGTTCACATATCTGTCGTCAGACTTGGACCCACAATTCTCTTCAAATTACAAATGGCTTCCTAATTTTTTCGTGAGATCCAAAGAAAATGGCATTTCCATGAAAAAATATAACAATTATGATTGACGCATCGAGAAAATAAATAAGATTTCATATTATATTAACCGTCCTAGTAGTTTTGAAATCCAAGATTGGATTTCTTACTTTGGAGCTACAAGAACAGTTTGGCTCACCTTATTGTCCTCTATATTTTGAAGTAACTTCCTATTCCCTATCAAATTAAGAGAAATAAAATAACTATGTAGATATCTGCTCATTTCTTTGAGCGTTAAGACTATTTTGAAGTCATTTGGCTTTATAATAGTCGCTAAAAAGGGCTATATTTGCTGTAAAAATATGTATATATTTTTTATTAAATACATATAATAACAATAGATTTGTTTCTCTGCAGTATTTTTTACTAGAACATTAAGGAAAGTTCAATTAATGATTTATTATTTATCAACAGTCTATCAAATATGTCTAGCGTCTAACATGAAACTTTTTTACTGTTCTATGTTCAAATTTATGACATCAAATTTAAATATTTTGATTGTTGTAGACAATCCTCACCATCGAGATGCATTACAGTTAATATTACAGGTAATCTATACATATCATATGTTTTCCCTATCTTAAGTATCTCATCTGATATATTATTGTGCTTTATTTGTCCGTCCGATGTATGTATATTTACTACTTAATAAAAACAGGCATATTTTGACAGTGAATAATTTGGATGTTGTTACTAAATTTCTATAGTTTCTGTAGTAGTTCAAGGAAATTGAATATTTGCTCTCTTTTAATTTGCATACACATGTGGTGCATACACATATATTTTATAAAAAAAAAAACCATTTTTTAAAGGATACGTCAGGCATTTAAGCGGATTAGCGGGAAGGTGATGATGTGATGCTTTAATGTTTACTAGATCTTTTTATCCAGTCTATCACATTCAGTATACATTAAAAGATGTTTTTTGCATCAAATTAAATAAAATATAAAATATTTTAATAAATCTATCTCTTTACTAAGCTGTCTGATAATTTGCATCAGTAAATAACTGCAATCATAAGTATTCACTTCATCATTTTAGGTAAAAACTTCTCATCTTAAAGTTCTATAATGATAATTATAACAGAACTGATGATAAATTATAAAATGTTTGTAACTTTTTATGTTCACTAATTATGTACTATTGTTCGTTAATATGTACATGTATATTCATCTTGTATATGCAATTTGATAAAGATAACCTTTGATTTTTTATTGCACATGAAAGAAGATACATTTAGGAGGAATGAAACTATATTAATATGAAATTCTGCTTGTTTGTATGTTTTATTTTAAACCCCAGGGTACTAAAAAATACTTGTATTAATACCGGTTAATTTTAATGAATTTCTGTCAACAAGCAGCTTATTTATATATTTTTATTAATAAAAATTGTAACATTTCAAAGGGTATTTTAAACAATTACCTCTTATGTCAAATGTATGATTTATTACACCTATACGTATGATTCTTATACGTTACTTGTATATTTTATTCCATTCTAGCACCAAACAAGTACATTTTTGGCATTGAAGCTCTGGCAGATTTACAATGTAAGTTTTATCTTCTATGTCCCAGTATACTGGATCTACCACTATTTAGATATAATTATAATAAGAAAAGACTATAGCAACAGTGTGGTTTTCGTTTATCTTATATGTTTTTTAATGAATTATAAAATGTTTATGTTATGTTTTGTATAGAAGTATGTTTTATGGTAATGAAATGCTTCATTTGGTATTTACACTTAATTTTTAGCTCACCTGAGCTGAAAGCTACTCTGAAAGCTATTCTGATCACATTTTGTCCGTCGTCCGTCTGTCCGTCCGTCTGTCTGTCCGTCTGTAAACTTTTCACATTTTTAACTTCTTCTCTAAAACTGGGGGTGCATTTTAAAAAATCTTCTTCTCAAGAGCTATTGAGGCAAATTCAACGTAATTTAGCATGAATAATCCTTATGGGAAGGAAAATAAAATTGCAAATATTATGGGCTAATTCTGTTTCAAATCTTTGTTATTACGAAAATAATAAGAAAGAAAAGGCGTGTTTCAAGCAGTTTATAGCATCCATGAGTCTTGGAAAAATGGGTAGGCATGACCGGGTCAGGGCAAAACAAAAGTTATTAATCTGCCAATCTCATTAAAATTTCAAGGTATTTACTGACCAGTATATTTGTGTTCGCTGTAAATATTGCTGCAAAATAATGCTTAATTGGAATTGACGATTGCCGATCTGCCCGGCTTTTATTTTGCCCGGGCCCGGGTATTCCATAATTCTAAAACGAGGTTCTTTGTTTAAAGCCGCCATGACACTACATGATAAACGGGTCGATCTGACAATGATGAATTTGTTTGTTGTGCAAAAGTTCGTGTACGAAGGGAATCTTTGAAACATGCAAAATACATTGGTGCCGATTTTGTGAAGTAAATTGAGGCTAAATATTTCAATGCGTTGACAGCTTTCACATATGACGGTGGTGTTAGCTTGTTGTGATTTTCGTTTTAATTTATGCTTTGCGTTAACCTGGGAACTGTCGCTTGTATTTCCTGATTTTTACGTATCAAATCAAACAGAGACCTCGGTAAATCAAACAGTTTACTGTTTACCTGCGCAAATTAAGCAACCTTAAGAAAGAACTAAAATGCAATTCATTCAGGCTATCGGTCATTCAATATCATCTTTTGCGTAATGGTAGAATAATGCAATATGTTTTGTTGAGATGCTCGGCATTTTCTCGAGTTCATTCAGTTTAAATAGAGTTAAATATCGCTGACGGAAATATGTAGGTGTATACATGTATATGATTCATTTCGAAAAATAGATTGTGTTCTTTATTTGTTATAGAGCATGTTTCTTGTGTTTAATTGTTTACAATTTCTATTTACTTACCATATTTGAGTGTTAAGCTTCGAATTATAAGCAAAATACAGAGATTTGCTCACAATTTTATGTTTGTACTCAGATCTGAGGCCATTCATTTTTTTCCATTTTAAAATGCCGAATAGGAAATGCCAAGTTAAAAATCTTAAGCTGAATGTAATAAACTCATGTGAACAAAATACGACTCAAACCTAGCAAAATATTTTGAGCTCATCTTGCTTATAATTCTACGATTGACGCTGAAATTTTGGTTGATCATTAGAAATTCTATATGAATTAGAGTATGTTAAATACTTGAACACAAAAAATTAAAGAATGATATGCTGTATATAACTACTATATAACTGTATATAACTACTCTCTTTATACAATAAATAATGTGAAATGTGAGTAAATAAAAACGACATCGTTTAAACAGTTTCCATAGTTCTGACACATTTCTGTTGCGGGGATAAAAGAATTATCGCTATTCCTAAGAAAATATTCCAGCGGAAAATTATCCTCGTTTGTAGCCAGTTGTTATTTTTGAATAAAAATGAAAATAATGGGTGGGCCATTGTAAATTAGAGTGATGTGCCTGTCAATACGGTAACATTGATTTTTTATACAATAAATAATGTGAAATGTGAGTAAATAAAAACGACATCGTTTAAACAGTTTCCATAGTTCTGACACATTTCTGTTGCGGGGATAAAAGAATTATCGCTATTCCTAAGAAAATATTCCAGCGGAAAATTATCCTCGTTTGTAGCCAGTTGTTATTTTTGAATAAAAATGAAAATAATGGGTGGGCCATTGTAAATTAGAGTGATGTGCCTGTCAATACGGTAACATTGATTTTTATAGCTCTTTAACATGTACGTGACACCATTTTTCATTCCAGTGTATTCAGCAATCAAGTGTGAGTAAAGTTAAAAAAGTCAACGCGAGGTACACAACAGTCATTTTATTATAATGGAGAAGACAAATTAAATTGTTGAATATTTTTAATTTGAGAAATTAAACGCATTGCGGTGCAATTTTCTTCTTCACATATATACAAGTAGGATTTTTTTGATAAAACACAATAACTATTATATTTTTAAAAAAATACAATAACTAGTAAGTAGTTGAGGAAGAAAATGTACCTATATGCTCTCATATATTTTGATCGCTTTATTAAGTAGGGGAGGGAGGCAGAACGAAAATACAGGGAATTAGAAGTTATAAAACAGTGTACCCCTACCAAATATTTAGTTCTATATCTTGCGTAGGATTTTCTTATTCTGTTTAAAAACAGTGTTTCATGAAGGTACAATGTCAAAGATTACGTGTATGCAAAAATAAGTGTAAAATTCGAATACTTTACAATATTTATTTTTTTGTTATTCTACTGAGGGCCATATGGCACAATATCTTTGGACGCCCATTGTTGCTCAGGTGAGCGATGTGGCCCCATGGGCCTCTTGTTACTTATGCAGCTGCCCAAATTCTTGCTCTTACCATATTTATAAGAATTAAACAAACAAATATAATTGAAAATAATTGGCTTGTAGATCGTTTGCATTTTTTCTTTTTTTTCTTACCCAGCAAACGGATGTGGTGGCCAGGGAACTTGGTCAGTTTATGACAGCCAGTGCTACAGTTGCATAGCTAATGCTGTTCCTTGGCAAACTGCCAGAGCATCGTGTCAGCAATTAGGGGGTGATCTCGTTACTATCAATAATGCAGGGACACAGTCTTTTTTGGAACGTACGGAAACATTTTGATTCACTGAATTGATGGTTTTGTAATTCAGCGCTCTCACGTCTTTTTAATAATTTTTTCACTAACTTGATCTAATCAAGATATACAAAAAATGAATTTGTTGAACTATTCTTGATTATTTGAAGTACAACTAAGTACATAGAAGCGTTTAATAGGGGTTAACTCCAGAAAAGTTTTTACGTAATGTTTTGACTGACTTTGTCCAATCAGATCGTAGCTGGGCGGAGTTAAGACATTGCCGCACGTGACTTGAATGAGAGAGAGAGAGAGAGAGAGAGAGAGAGAGAGAGAGAGAGAGAGAGAGAGAGAGAGAGAGAATTGAGTAAATTATAAGTGATGCCGATGAAGAAATCACCATTATGGGCAAACAAATTAATTAAAGTCTACATATGAAAATTACATGTATGTCCTACATTGGTATAACTTTAAAGCGTATTAAAGAACGACTGTGAAAATTTCTTTGGCCGTAGACAACATGCAGTGTCATCATACATGTAGATGTATAAGTATGACGCAACTAACCAACTTAATTTCCTGGAAGAGTCCGAGAATACGGGCATTAAATATTTTGAAATGCAAACGAATGATCATTTATGAATTTAGATGTAGTGAAAAGGAAAGGCAACGCAGGCGGATGCTTAGTGGAAAAAAACAATGGCGGACAAATTCGACCTTAAGTAAAGAATGTTTTACACTGAGTAGCCATGAGGAAAGTTTTTATAGAAAGTAAATTTACAACCTATATTCAATTCCAGGAAGATTCGTCATACTTTGATTAGAATACTAACGGTAACACTTGTAATGAAAACAGTTTCTTAAATATTCGTACAGTCTTCGATGTTTGATATTACCTCATCCCATTATCTATATAATGACATCGTTGTTCCCCGGTTAAAGAATTTCAAAACAATTACAAAGTTACATAAAATAAGATATACTATACCTTGACTTGTCACTTTATAACTATTGATAGATAGTTCGCTCATCTGCGTCACCTATAATTTACTCTCTCTCTCTCTCTCTCTCTCTCTCTCTCTCTCTCAAATTAAGTCACGAGCGGTAATGTCTCAACTCTGCCTTCTACGATCTGATTGGACAAAGGTCAGTCAAAGCATTACGTAAAAACTTTTCTGGAGTTAACGCCTATTTAACGCTTCTATGTATTTCACTGTACTGCTTTTCAAAACTCCACGCTTGCGTTTTTTGTATTGCAGAACAACCAACAAATGTCGTGTTTTAGAATTGTTTCAGTTTGGGGTTTGCTTAAAATAAAACTCTGACAAGAAGATATAGTGTTTGAACATTAAATAATGATATATTTTTAACGCCGTAACCAAATAGTTTATCATTACGTTTATCATTTTTTTTTTATTGAAAAGAACTTTGCCCCAACACATACCACTGGATTGGACTGAACGATATAGCCAATGAAGGCACCTTTGTATGGGTTAAGGATTCAACGGTTAGTACATTTAGTTTTGACATAGATGTCCTTTACAGCTCTAGTTATTTTAAAACAAATCCATTGTCGACATATAATATGACATGTAAATGTAGTAATATATTAAGATGTATAATTCATGTAGTGAAATAAATGAACATTTTCATTTCAACAACTTTAATTTTTGCAGCCAGTGTTTTATTCAAATTGGAACACAGGCGAGCCAAACAATTCAGGAGGGGATGAAGACTGTGTGCATACTTTGCAGAGTACACATATGTGGAATGATTTAAGTTGTACAGTTAGTTACTCTTACATCTGTCAGAAACCTCAAGGTAAGTCAATAAAAGTTCAAACTGATTATGCATGCATTAACTTTTTAGGCACCAGCATTCAGGTTAGCGCCAACATGGCAACAAAACAACATAACAGCATATATGAAATATCTAAATCATTTAAAAATGCAAAGCAATTAAATTCAAGTGAAAGTTTATTTATTTGATAGTTACATATGCAACTATTCTTTAAAAGCCTTTGAAGTTGGTTCCTTTTGGTATAAAATAAGTTTGTATTGTCCCTCTTTCAGTCATTATATCACTACTGAATTCAAAATCCACTGATCTTTCCGAAAATTCACTCACATTGTCTGACATCTTATGTACTTTGTACTGACTTCTAGTGTACCCCACTGTACCCTACTGTTCATTTCTAATGACCAGCACTGTACCCCACTGTACGCCATTGTACAAGGCACTGACCAGCACCGAACCCCACTGTTCGCCACTGTACATAGCACTAACCAGCACTGTAACCCAACGTACCCCCTGTATATTAAATTTGAAAGAAAAAAAAATTCTAAATAATTTCAGTATGATATTTTCCTCGATATTCAGTTATATGCAGCATTGACATAGAAAAGAGTTCAACAGACCGTTTAAATCTAATTATGTTTTATTTATTAATATTCATATTGAATCGTATAAGCACAAAATATTAATAGTTCTTAAAGTAATTTAATGAGAATATAAAAATCCTAAATTTTTATATTTTAAATCTGATTTTTAAAAATGCATAAATTTTATATAGATTCATTTGTAAACTGGAGGTCATTGCTTTATAAGCATAAGAAAGTACACTTACTTAACCAGCCAGGTTATAGAATTATTTCGTTTAGTTTATGACAAGCCCTTGATTAATATGACCGGGCTGTTAATTCCTTGTGCTTCAGCCAATAAATAACCAGCCAATTAACACAGAATCAACAAAATCCATAGTTAGGGCTTTTTTGTGTACACATATCCAGAGATAAGTGCACATTGGATCACAAAAGTAAAATTTTTGGATAGCACACAAATTCCCTGCCCATGAAATGATTTTTTAAAAAAAATATATTTCAAAATATCGAGTTCAAATTTTACATACCGATAATAACACCTACTGCAGTTACTACATGCATAACGAATTCTTAACATGAACATTTTTAGTGGCGTATTTAAGAGTAAAATTAATTTTAGCAAAAAAATAAAAGATTCGAAATCAAGGAAGTTTTCTTAACTAACAGGCACGAAGCGTCGTTTTTAAAAGCGGAAGGGTGGGGCAGACTCTTGACAAAAGGGAAATCCACCAACCTCCCGCCATCCTAATCTGTGACGGAGGGTTGGATGTAGTACACATAAAACTTCAATTTTCTATGTTTGCAATGATTCGTTATTTTATTGATTTCTAATTATTTAGAAATATAGTTTAGCTAAGACATTCTTGGAGATTAATTAAAAATTTGATTCCGAGAAAGTCAGATGTTGTGTTGTTCCTGTCAAGCTTCCATCGGGTATAATGAAAAACATGTTGAGAAAAATTTTTGCAATCTATCCATAACATTTCTGTTTTCTGGAAATTAATATTGAGACCAGATATATTTTTAAAGAAGTCTAATTCTCTTAGAAAACCATCAAACGTTAGGGGAGAACCATTTGAAATAGGGATGCATCGTCTACATATTGAGACAGCTTATATTCTACATAACCAATTTTAAGATCTTTTATGTCTTTATTATTTCAAATTATTATTCCAAGAATTTCTGCACAAATGAGAAAAAGATAGTACGTTATTGGATATCTTGTCTGCAGTCTCTTTAAGGATGTAACCTGGTATTAGTCAGTTCTGTAAAACACATGACTTTATTCCTTTATAAAATGTGTTAATCCATTTTTAACCTTATTACCAAAGTTATAAAATTTTGCTTAATGAATCCCCAAGAAATTGTGTCAAAAGTCTTTTCAAAACCTGAAAACATTAGAAGTCCACGAATTCGTTAATGATATGTATATTGATGATGTCATAAATTACTCAATGTTTTCTCCAATAAATATGCCTTAAATGAACCCAGTTTGGTCTCGGTTTATCAATTTATCTAAGTGCACTTTAATACGTTCTGCAATACACCCTGATGGTAATTTATAGACAACATTAAAAAGAGTAATATAGGTTTCCCAAATCTTTTGTGTACAAGTAATCATACCAATTTGACTCGAATATTAATACATCCGCGGATCTAAAGAGGGGAGGGGACGAGGGGGTTCAAGTTTTTTAAAATTTACATTTTAACATAGATATCTTTCGGACCACTTCCCCTGAAAAAGGTCTCTGAATCCGCGAATGTAATAATGAATTGAAAGAAATAGAAGCCCATTCTCTTTCTTGGAAGCAATCGGAAAAATTTCTATATTATTCAATGCACATTTTATCTAAAATATGCATTTTTAAAGTACTTTTTTTCATTTTTGAATATTAAAACTGATAAAATATTGTTACATTGGGAAACAGTGCCGACAGTGTTTGTCAGTACCCTGTACAATGGGGAACAGTGCTGGTCAGTACCCCTACAGTGGCGTTTAGTGGGGTACAGTGCTGGTCAGTGGGCAGGTACAGTATTGTACAGTGGATTACAGTAGCTCTGTACAGTGGGGTACCATGGAATACAGAAGCTATGTAAAGTAGATATACAGTGGATATACAATATGTTTCAGTGATTAAACAGTAGATGTCAGACGATTGCAGTGAATTTTCGGAAATATCAGTAGTTTTGAATTCAGAAGTGTTTATTTACGCTCGTTATCTTTGACATGAACAACAGAATGAACAGCCATAAAACATGCCATTAAGTGCTCTTCTGCATCTATATATAATAATATAATAATACTCCATCCGCGAATCCAAAGCTAATACGTTAATTCAAAGAAATTGCAATAGCAATCCTTGTCATCATTCATTCTTTTGACTTAAAATACATTGATGGACAGCAGGATTATTTGAAGATCTTGTACACTTCATTTAAAGTGGATCTCTAAACTTTTCAAAAAAAAAATGTTAATTCTAAGAAAAATATCAATGACACTCGTTTTGAAGATATTTTATTAAGGTTAATAAACATATTATTTGCACTCATTTTGGTACATTAATGTTGTCTTAAGTATAATTGATGTTCATTTGGTGAATATTTGGGATTATAGCTTCTTGAAATAAATTGGTGTTGAATGGGATTTTTTTTCTGTACCACAGCAAGAATAAAAGCTACCTCGAAATGTATCATTGCATTGGGCTCATGGAGATTCTTTATGGTAATTAGGATCATTCGGGTTCATTGTGGTATCACTTAGGTTGGTTTGGATATCTTTGGACTATATTGAGTAATCATCGAGTAACACAGGTTTAAATTACGTTGTAGTGTAGTTGAGATTTGGTTAAATAAACTCATTAAGTATATCATTTATGCTTAATATGTATCATTAGAGAACATAAAGTTCATTGAGGTATCATTGGGGTATCATTGGATTTCGAGGAGGTATCATTAGAGTATAATTTGGGTATCATATATTGGAGTACATTGGAGTCATATCATTAGAGTATCATTGGAGTAAAAAAGACATACACTTCGGCCAATGTGGTTTTCGTATTTAGCGCGAGTCTTCGTGGTGTTAAATATATCCCGGTTTAGCACAGGTAACTCAGGTAAAACCGCGCATCCTCGCGGTAGAGCTTCTCACATTGTCCACACCGTTGCGGTATCGTGAAACCAGTCTCAGATGAAAACTGTTCTTGTTTTTAACGCGAGTGACCTCCCCCAATTTCTTCTTAATATGACTGAGAGGATTAATGAATATTAATTCATATTCCTTTATTTTATAGATGGAGTTGATTGTTACAATTTATTATTATTATAAAAAAAGTGGTGGAAATAAAATGAACGTGCAATTATGCTAATACAGAATTTTGTATGCTATTTTGTATACTAGATAGCGTTAAATATTCAATCTTGGCACATTCATCGCTGACAACTATCGGTGATCAATTAATTTAATTAATTAATCAAAATCACCAAAATATCATATTTAGCCTCAGGAAAGGGGATACTAAATGGTGTTTCGTATACAATCTTTCATAATTAATTCTTACCTTCAAAACATACCTTACAACCGGTCATTTTTCTTAAATACGTTTAAAGAATTTGTTTGATGAATAACAAAGTACATGTATATGTAAAATGTTTTAAAATGCACTCGCTTATCACCGCTGCGACCCGAGTTCGATCCACGTGATCGACAGTAGTTGTATTTGAATGTGTATGATGGTCGCCCGCTTGGACACGTGGGTTTTTTCCGGGTAATCGGCTTCCACAGACATCAATGGCCCCCTCACACTAACATCCGTGCAAACGAAAGATATTAATATAAGTTGTAGAACTAGTTTATCAATCGTTGTATAAAGTAATGTTAATGTTAAAATCATGTGTATTTAAAAACTGACTTTCCTATCCGATTTGGCAAAAGTATGTACCATATATAATCCGTCGGATTGGATGGTCCTCACAACCCGACCCAATCCTTGGCTTTTTCATAAAATTTTAAATAGTAACTATTGTGCGTATATGGGAGCATTTCCTTTTCGACCCCTTTCGTCACAGTTAAAAACTAATTTTTATGTAAGGGCCTGTGCCGCTGCATAGAGCTTTTCGGAAGAAGAATTCGATATTCGATATGGAAACAACAATTTTATTATTTGAAATATTATTTGACTGTTTTGAATTAAATAAGAAAATATGTTTCATATTATGACTACAACTAATCCAGCGCTGGCCAATCCGTGAACCGAAAGCTTATGCCTGAATTTATAAAAATTGCTGTTCCGTTCTTCTATTCGTCCTTTTCTTCATTCGTTATTCTTTATACATTGATGGACAACATTATCATTTGATCAGTTAGATTGTATTTGAAATTATAGATATCGATGACTGCAATCCAGAGCCTTGTCAAAACAACGGAACCTGTACAGACCTAGTAAACGGCTTCCAATGTGATTGTGTGGCAGGATTCAATGGAGCAAATTGTGAAAACAGTGAGCAATATAGATTCATAATATGTTCGTCTATGCAAAAGACACAACAGGGATGTTTCTACAGATGTTTGTTTTAATAATTTAAACTATATATGATTTATGCAGGCTAATCAAGTTAAATTAACTTAATTTAAAAAAAAAATTAACACAAACATTGCTAAAACCTTAAACTTAATACTCCTCTTTCTCTCTTAGAATATTTTATAGTTAATTGACGCAAACCAAATACGAGAGCGACACTCCTTTGGGTACCTCCCAATTTTATTGCATCAAAAGCATTGACAAAATATTGAAGATCATTTTGTGTTGATTCTGTTCATGCAGCTGGTACTTGAAATTGTAGATATCGATGACTGCAATCCAGAGCCTTGTCAAAACAACGGAACCTGTACAGACCTGGTCAACGACTACCAATGTAGTTGTGATGCAGGATTCAATGGACCAAATTGTGAAAACAGTAAACACCATACCTGCATAATGAATTTGTTTCTGGGAATCTAAAAAACCTTCAATGTGTTACTTCATGAACATTTGATATTCGTGAAATATGGTGTAATTTTAATCATAAACATCCGAATAAGAATTGTTGAGAAAAAAATTCTGTTCATTCAGTTGGTACTTGAAATTGTAGATATCGATGACTGCAATCCAGAGCCTTGTCAAAACAACGGAACCTGTACAGACCTGGTCAACGACTACCACTGTGATTGTGTTGCAGGATTCAATGGAACAAATTGTGACATCAGTAAGCACTATCAATGCGTTATATTTTCCTTTTATGCAAAAGACACAATACACGTGTCTCTAGAAATATTTGAACTAGATTTTAACTATTTCATTTTACTATTTGCTTTAAATTGAATGAACAAATGTTTCATAATATGACTGTTTACAAACCCTCCCTACCCCATACGCATCTTCATTCCGGTTCAAATTCCAGATATTTTTAACTTACTTACATATAAAAGAAGTTCCAAGCAATTTTGAGGGTAACAAAGCACATGGATTAGTGTTCATTATTTTAGTAGTATAGATATATTGAACGTTGTGTATTTCAGATATCGATGAGTGTGCATCTCAACCTTGTCAGAACAATGGAACTTGTATAGATCTGATCAATGATTACACATGTGCTTGTACTGTCGGTTTTAATGGAACGAACTGCACAATTGGTAAGTTGGAATATATTTTACTTCTTGTGAATGTTTTCAACTAAGAACCAAGTTATTGTAATAATATTGTAAACAATGCAGTTGATTGAGAATACTTTACTTTTGAATCTTTGATCCAATGATAAACAAGAGCAAATACATATCTAGTCTGTATAGGACATGCATCAAAATCATAGACTAAAAATTGTAGATAATTTCGTTTTGATTCTGTTCATGCATGCAGCTGGTACTTGAAATTGTAGATATCGATGACTGCAATCCAGAGCCTTGTCAAAACAACGGAACCTGTACAGACCTGGTCAACGACTACCAATGTAGTTGTGATGCAGGATTCAATGGAACAAATTGTGAAAACAGTAATCACCATACCTGCATAATGAAATTGTTTCTGGGAATCCAGAAAACCTTCAATGTGTTACTTCATGAACATTTGATATTCGTGAAATATGGTGTCATTTTAATCATAAACATCAGAATAAGAATTGTCGAGAAAAAAATTCTGTTCATTCAGTTGGTACTTGAAATTGTAGATATTGATGACTGCAATCCAGAGCCTTGTCAAAACAACGGAACCTGTACAGACCTGGTCAACGACTACCTCTGTGATTGTGTTGCAGGATTCAATGGAACAAATTGTGACATCAGTAAGCACTATCAATGCGTTATATTTTTCTTTTATGCAAAAGACACAATACACGTGTCTCTTTAAATATTTTAAGTATATTTTTTTAATTATTTGATTTTACTATTTGTTTTAAATTAAATTGAAAAATGTTTCATAATATGACTGTTTACAAACCCTCCCTACCCCATATGCATTTTCATTCCGGTTCAAATTCCAAATATTTTTAACTTACTTACATATAGAAAAAAAGTTCCAAGCAATTTTGAGGGTAACAAAGCACATGAATTAGTGTTCATTATTTTAGTAGTATAGATATATTGAACGTTGTGTATTTCAGATATCGATGAGTGTGCATCTGAACCTTGTCAGAACAATGGAACTTGTATAGATCTGATCAATGATTACACATGTGCTTGTACTGTCGGTTTTAATGGAACGAACTGCACAATTGGTAAGTTGGAATATATTTTACTTCTTGTGAATGTTTTCAACTAAGAACCAAGTTATTGTAATAATATTGTAAACAATGCAGTTGATTGAGAATACTTTACTTTTGAATCTTTGATCCAATGATAAACAAGAGCAAATACAAATCTAGTCTGTATAGGACATGGATCAAAATCATAGACTAAAAATTGTAGATAATCTCGTTTTGATTCTGTTCATGCATGCAGCTGGTACTTGAAATTGTAGATATCGATGACTGCAATCCAGAGCCTTGTCAAAACAACGGAACCTGTACAGACCTGGTCAACGACTACCAATGTAGTTGTGATGCAGGATTCAATGGAACAAATTGTGAAAACAGTAATCACCATACCTGCATAATGAAATTGTTTCTAGGAATCCAGAAAACCTTCAATGTGTTACTTCATGAACATTTGATATTCGTGAAATATGGTGTCATTTTCATCATAAACATCAGAATAAGAATTGTCGAGAAAAAAATTCTGTTCATTCAGTTGGTACTTGAAATTGTAGATATCGATGACTGCAATCCAGAGCCTTGTCAAAACAACGGAACCTGTACAGACCTGGTCAACGACTACCTCTGTGATTGTGTTGCAGGATTCAATGGAACAAATTGTGACATCAGTAAGCACTATCAATGCGTTATATTTTCCTTTTATGCAAAAGACACAATACACGTGTTATATAAATATTTGAACTAGATTTTAACTATTTGATTTTACTATTTGTTTTAAATTAAATTGAAAAATGTTTCATAATATGACTGTTAACAAACTGTCCCTACCCCAAACGCATTTTCGTTCCAGTTCAAATTCCAGATATTTTTAACTGACTTACATAAAAAAAAAAGTTCCCAGCAATTGTGAGGGTAACAAAGCACATGGATTAGTGTTCATTATCTTACTAGTATTGATGTATTGAACGTTGTGTATTTCAGATATCGATGAGTGTGCATCTGAACCTTGTCAGAACAATGGAACTTGTATAGATCTGATCAATGATTACACATGTGCTTGTACTGTCGGTTTTAATGGAACGAACTGCACAATTGGTAAGTTGGAATATATTTTACTTCTTGTGAATGTTTTCAACTAAGAACCAAGTTATTGTAATAATATTGTAAACAATGCAGTTGATTGAGAATACTTTACTTTTGAATCTTTGATCCAATGATAAACAAGAGCAAATACAAATCTAGTCTGTATAGGACATGCATCAAAATCATAGACTAAAAATTGTAGATAATTTCGTTTTGATTCTGTTCATGCATGCAGCTGGTACTTGAAATTGTAGATATCGATGACTGCAATCCAGAGCCTTGTCAAAACAACGGAACCTGTACAGACCTGGTCAACGACTACCAATGTAGTTGTGATGCAGGATTCAATGGAACAAATTGTGAAAACAGTAATCACCATACCTGCATAATGAAATTGTTTCTGGGAATCCAGAAAACCTTCAATGTGTTACTTCATGAACATTTGATATTCGTGAAATATGGTGTCATTTTCATCATAAACATCAGAATAAGAATTGTCGAGAATAAAATTCTGTTCATTCAGTTGGTACTTGAAATTGTAGATATCGATGACTGCAATCCAGAGCCTTGTCAAAACAACGGAACCTGTACAGACCTGGTCAACGACTACCTCTGTGATTGTGTTGCAGGATTCAATGGAACAAATTGTGACATCAGTAAGCACTATCAATGCGTTATATTTTCCTTTTATGCAAAAGACACAATACACGTGTCTCTTTAAATATTTTAAGTATATTTTTTTAATTATTTGATTTTACTATTTGTTTTAAATTAAATTGAAAAATGTTTCATAATATGACTGTTTACAAACCCTCCCTACCCCATATGCATTTTCATTCCGGTTCAAATTCCAGATATTTTTAACTTACTTACATATAAAAAAAAAGTTCCAAGCAATTTTGAGGGTAACAAAGCACATGAATTAGTGTTCATTATTTTAGTAGTATAGATATATTGAACGTTGTGTATTTTAGATATCGATGAGTGTGCATCTCAACCTTGTCAGAACAATGGAACTTGTATAGATCTGATCAATGATTACACATGTGCTTGTACTGTCGGTTTTAATGGAACGAACTGCACAATTGGTAAGTTGGAATATATTTTACTTCTTGTGAATGTTTTCAACTAAGAACCAAGTTATTGTAATAATATTGTAAACAATGCAGTTGATTGAGAATACTTTACTTTTGAATCTTTGATCCAATGATAAACAAGTGCAAATACAAATCTAGTCTGTATAGGACATGCATCAAAATCATAGACTAAAAATTGTAGATAATCTCGTTTTGATTCTGTTCATGCATGCAGCTGGTACTTGAAATTGTAGATATCGATGACTGCAATCCAGAGCCTTGTCAAAACAACGGAACCTGTACAGACCTGGTCAACGACTACCAATGTAGTTGTGATGCAGGATTCAATGGAACAAATTGTGAAAACAGTAATCACCATACCTGCATAATGAAATTGTTTCTGGGAATCCAGAAAACCTTCAATGTGTTACTTCATGAACATTTGATATTCGTGAAATATGGTGTCATTTTCATCATAAACATCAGAATAAGAATTGTCGAGAAAAAAATTCTGTTCATTCAGTTGGTACTTGAAATTGTAGATATCGATGACTGCAATCCAGAGCCTTGTCAAAACAACGGAACCTGTACAGACCTGGTCAACGACTACCTCTGTGATTGTGTTGCAGGATTCAATGGAACAAATTGTGACATCAGTAAGCACTATCAATGCGTTATATTTTCCTTTTATGCAAAAGACACAATACACGTGTCTCTTTAAATATTTTAAGTATATTTTTTTAATTATTTGATTTTACTATTTGTTTTAAATTAAATTGAAAAATGTTTCATAATATGACTGTTTACAAACCCTCCCTACCCCATACGCATTTTCATTCCGGTTCAAATTCCAGATATTTTTAACTTACTTACATATAAAAGAAGTTCCAAGCAATTTTGAGGGTAACAAAGCACATGAATTAGTGTTCATTATTTTAGTAGTATAGATATATTGAACGTTGTGTATTTCAGATATCGATGAGTGTGCATCTGAACCTTGTCAGAACAATGGAACTTGTATAGATCTGATCAATGATTACACATGTGCTTGTACTGTCGGTTTTAATGGAACGAACTGCACAATTGGTAAGTTGGAATATATTTTACTTCTTGTGAATGTTTTCAACTAAGAACCAAGTTATTGTAATAATATTGTAAACAATGCAGTTGATTGAGAATACTTTACTTTTGAATCTTTGATCCAATGATAAACAAGAGCAAATACAAATCTAGTCTGTATAGGACATGCATCAAAATCATAGACTAAAAATTGTAGATAATTTCGTTTTGATTCTGTTCATGCATGCAGCTGGTACTTGAAATTGTAGATATCGATGACTGCAATCCAGAGCCTTGTCAAAACAACGGAACCTGTACAGACCTGGTCAACGACTACCAATGTAGTTGTGATGCAGGATTCAATGGAACAAATTGTGAAAACAGTAATCACCATACCTGCATAATGAAATTGTTTCTAGGAATCCAGAAAACCTTCAATGTGTTACTTCATGAACATTTGATATTCGTGAAATATGGTGTCATTTTCATCATAAACATCAGAATAAGAATTGTCGAGAAAAAAATTCTGTTCATTCAGTTGGTACTTGAAATTGTAGATATCGATGACTGCAATCCAGAGCCTTGTCAAAACAACGGAACCTGTACAGACCTGGTCAACGACTACCTCTGTGATTGTGTTGCAGGATTCAATGGAACAAATTGTGACATCAGTAAGCACTATCAATGCGTTATATTTTCCTTTTATGCAAAAGACACAATACACCTGTCTCTTTAAATATTTTAAGCATATTTTTTTCATTATTTGATTTTACTATTTGTTTTAAATTAAATTGAAAAATGTTTCATAATATGACTGTTTACAAACCCTCCCTACCCCAGACGCATTTTCATTCCGGTTCAAATTCCAGATATTTTTAACTTACTTACATATAAAAGAAGTTCCAAGCAAT
Source organism: Magallana gigas (assembly GCF_963853765.1). Taxonomy (NCBI): domain Eukaryota; kingdom Metazoa; phylum Mollusca; class Bivalvia; order Ostreida; family Ostreidae; genus Magallana; species Magallana gigas. The sequence continues at coordinate 28,092,683 of NC_088857.1, read as the reverse complement.
TTTGAGGGTAACAAAGCACATGAATTAGTGTTCATTATTTTAGAAGTATAGATATATTGAACGTTGTGTATTTCAGATATCGATGAGTGTGCATCTGAACCTTGTCAGAACAATGGAACTTGTATAGATCTGATCAATGATTACACATGTGCTTGTACTGTCGGTTTTAATGGAACGAACTGCACAATTGGTAAGTTGGAATATATTTTACTTCTTGTGAATGTTTTCAACTAAGAACCAAGTTATTGTAAGAATATTGTAAACAATGCAATTGATTGAGAATACTTTACTTTTGAATCTTTGATCCAATGATAAACAAGAGCAAATACAAATCTAGTCTGTATAGGACATGCATCAAAATCATAGACAAAAAATTGTAGATAATCTCGTTTTGATTCTGTTCATGCATGCAGCTGGTACTTGAAATTGTAGATATCGATGACTGCAATCCAGAGCCTTGTCAAAACAACGGAACCTGTACAGACCTAGTCAACGTCTACCAATGTAGTTGTGTTGCAGGATTCAATGGAACAAATTGTGAAAACAGTAAACACCATACCTGCATAATGAATTTGTTTCTTGGAATCCAGAAAACCTTCAATGTGTTACTTCATGAACATTTGATTTTTGTGAAATATGGTGTCATTTTCATCATAAACATCAGTATAAGAATTGTCGAGAAATAAATTCTGTTCATTCAGTTGGTACTTGAAATTGTAGATATCGATGACTGCAATCCAGAGCCTTGTCAAAACAACGGAACCTGTACAGATCTGGTCAACGACTACCACTGTGATTGTGTTGCAGGATTCAATGGAACAAATTGTGACATCAGTAAGCACTATCAATGCGTTATATTTTCCTTTTATGCAAAAGACACAATACACGTGTTATATAAATATTTGAACTAGATTTTAACTATTTGATTTTACTATTTGTTTTAAATTAAATTGAAAAAATGTTTCATAATATGACTGTTTACAAACTGTCCCTACCCCAAACGCATTTTCGTTCCAGTTCAAATTCCAGATATTTTTAACTGACTTACATAAAAAAAAAAGTTCCAAGCAATTGTGAGGGTAACAAAGCACATGGATTAGTGTTCATTATCTTACTAGTATTGATGTATTGAACGTTGTGTATTTCAGATATCGATGAGTGTGCATCTGAACCTTGTCAGAACAATGGAACTTGTATAGATCTGATCAATGATTACACATGTGCTTGTACTCTCGGTTTTAATGGAACGAACTGCACAATTGGTAAGTTGGAATATATTTTACTTCTTGTGAATGTTTTCAACTAAGAACCAAGTTATTGTAATAATATTGTAAACAATGCAGTTGATTGAGAATACTTTACTTTTGAATCTTTGATCCAATGATAAACAAGAGCAAATACAAATCTAGTCTGTATAGGACATGCATCAAAATCATAGACTAAAAATTGTAGATAATTTCGTTTTGATTCTGTTCATGCATGCAGCTGGTACTTGAAATTGTAGATGTCGATGACTGCAATCCAGAGCCTTGTCAAAACAACGGAACCTGTACAGACCTGGTCAACGACTACCAATGTAGTTGTGATGCAGGATTCAATGGAACAAATTGTGAAAACAGTAATCACCATACCTGCATAATGAAATTGTTTCTGGGAATCCAGAAAACCTTCAATGTGTTACTTCATGAACATTTGATATTCGTGAAATATGGTGTCATTTTAATCATAAACATCAGAATAAGAATTGTCGAGAAAAAAATTCTGTTCATTCAGTTGGTACTTGAAATTGTAGATATTGATGACTGCAATCCAGAGCCTTGTCAAAACAACGGAACCTGTACAGACCTGGTCAACGACTACCTCTGTGATTGTGTTGCAGGATTCAATGGAACAAATTGTGACATCAGTAAGCACTATCAATGCGTTATATTTTCCTTTTATGCAAAAGACACAATACACGTGTCTCTTTAAATATTTTAAGTATATTTTTTTAATTATTTGATTTTACTATTTGTTTTAAATTAAATTGAAAAATGTTTCATAATATGACTGTTTAGAAACCCTCCCTACCCCATATGCATTTTCATTCCGGTTCAAATTCCAAATATTTTTAACTTACTTACATATAAAAAAAAAAGTTCCAAGCAATTTTGAGGGTAACAAAGCACATGAATTAGTGTTCATTATTTTAGTAGTATAGATATATTGAACGTTGTGTATTTCAGATATCGATGAGTGTGCATCTGAACCTTGTCAGAACAATGGAACTTGTATAGATCTGATCAATGATTACACATGTGCTTGTACTGTCGGTTTTAATGGAACGAACTGCACAATTGGTAAGTTGGAATATATTTTACTTCTTGTGAATGTTTTCAACTAAGAACCAAGTTATTGTAATAATATTGTAAACAATGCAGTTGATTGAGAATACTTTACTTTTGAATCTTTGATCCAATGATAAACAAGAGCAAATACAAATCTAGTCTGTATAGGACATGCATCAAAATCATAGACTAAAAATTGTAGATAATCTCGTTTTGATTCTGTTCATGCATGCAGCTGGTACTTGAAATTGTAGATATCGATGACTGCAATCCAGAGCCTTGTCAAAACAACGGAACCTGTACAGACCTGGTCAACGACTACCAATGTAGTTGTGATGCAGGATTCAATGGAACAAATTGTGAAAACAGTAATCACCATACCTGCATAATGAAATTGTTTCTAGGAATCCAGAAAACCTTCAATGTGTTACTTCATGAACATTTGATATTCGTGAAATATGGTGTCATTTTCATCATAAACATCAGAATAAGAATTGTCGAGAAAAAAATTCTGTTCATTCAGTTGGTACTTGAAATTGTAGATATCGATGACTGCAATCCAGAGCCTTGTCAAAACAACGGAACCTGTACAGACCTGGTCAACGACTACCTCTGTGATTGTGTTGCAGGATTCAATGGAACAAATTGTGACATCAGTAAGCACTATCAATGCGTTATATTTTCCTTTTATGCAAAAGACACAATACACCTGTCTCTTTAAATATTTTAAGTATATTTTTTTCATTATTTGATTTTACTATTTGTTTTAAATTAAATTGAAAAATGTTTCATAATATGACTGTTTACAAACCCTCCCTACCCCATACGCATTTTCATTCCGGTTCAAATTCCAGATATTTTTAACTTACTTACATATAAAAGAAGTTCCAAGCAATTTTGAGGGTAACAAAGCACATGAATTAGTGTTCATTATTTTAGTAGTATAGATATATTGAACGTTGTGTATTTCAGATATCGATGAGTGTGCATCTGAACCTTGTCAGAACAATGGAACTTGTATAGATCTGATCAATGATTACACATGTGCTTGTACTGTCGGTTTTAATGGAACGAACTGCACAATTGGTAAGTTGGAATATATTTTACTTCTTGTGAATGTTTTCAACTAAGAACCAAGTTATTGTAATAATATTGTAAACAATGCAGTTGATTGAGAATACTTTACTTTTGAATCTTTGATCCAATGATAAACAAGAGCAAATACAAATCTAGTCTGTATAGGACATGCATCAAAATCATAGACTAAAAATTGTAGATAATTTCGTTTTGATTCTGTTCATGCATGCAGCTGGTACTTGAAATTGTAGATATCGATGACTGCAATCCAGAGCCTTGTCAAAACAACGGAACCTGTACAGACCTGGTCAACGACTACCAATGTAGTTGTGATGCAGGATTCAATGGAACAAATTGTGAAAACAGTAATCACCATACCTGCATAATGAAATTGTTTCTGGGAATCCAGAAAACCTTCAATGTGTTACTTCATGAACATTTGATATTCGTGAAATATGGTGTCATTTTCATCATAAACATCAGAATAAGAATTGTCGAGAATAAAATTCTGTTCATTCAGTTGGTACTTGAAATTGTAGATATCGATGACTGCAATCCAGAGCCTTGTCAAAACAACGGAACCTGTACAGACCTGGTCAACGACTACCTCTGTGATTGTGTTGCAGGATTCAATGGAACAAATTGTGACATCAGTAAGCACTATCAATGCGTTATATTTTCCTTTTATGCAAAAGACACAATACACGTGTCTCTTTAAATATTTTAAGTATATTTTTTTAATTATTTGATTTTACTATTTGTTTTAAATTAAATTGAAAAATGTTTCATAATATGACTGTTTACAAACCCTCCCTACCCCATATGCATTTTCATTCCGGTTCAAATTCCAGATATTTTTAACTTACTTACATATAAAAAAAAAGTTCCAAGCAATTTTGAGGGTAACAAAGCACATGAATTAGTGTTCATTATTTTAGTAGTATAGATATATTGAACGTTGTGTATTTTAGATATCGATGAGTGTGCATCTCAACCTTGTCAGAACAATGGAACTTGTATAGATCTGATCAATGATTACACATGTGCTTGTACTGTCGGTTTTAATGGAACGAACTGCACAATTGGTAAGTTGGAATATATTTTACTTCTTGTGAATGTTTTCAACTAAGAACCAAGTTATTGTAATAATATTGTAAACAATGCAGTTGATTGAGAATACTTTACTTTTGAATCTTTGATCCAATGATAAACAAGTGCAAATACAAATCTAGTCTGTATAGGACATGCATCAAAATCATAGACTAAAAATTGTAGATAATCTCGTTTTGATTCTGTTCATGCATGCAGCTGGTACTTGAAATTGTAGATATCGATGACTGCAATCCAGAGCCTTGTCAAAACAACGGAACCTGTACAGACCTGGTCAACGACTACCAATGTAGTTGTGATGCAGGATTCAATGGAACAAATTGTGAAAACAGTAATCACCATACCTGCATAATGAAATTGTTTCTGGGAATCCAGAAAACCTTCAATGTGTTACTTCATGAACATTTGATATTCGTGAAATATGGTGTCATTTTCATCATAAACATCAGAATAAGAATTGTCGAGAAAAAAATTCTGTTCATTCAGTTGGTACTTGAAATTGTAGATATCGATGACTGCAATCCAGAGCCTTGTCAAAACAACGGAACCTGTACAGACCTGGTCAACGACTACCTCTGTGATTGTGTTGCAGGATTCAATGGAACAAATTGTGACATCAGTAAGCACTATCAATGCGTTATATTTTCCTTTTATGCAAAAGACACAATACACGTGTCTCTTTAAATATTTTAAGTATATTTTTTTAATTATTTGATTTTACTATTTGTTTTAAATTAAATTGAAAAATGTTTCATAATATGACTGTTTACAAACCCTCCCTACCCCATACGCATTTTCATTCCGGTTCAAATTCCAGATATTTTTAACTTACTTACATATAAAAGAAGTTCCAAGCAATTTTGAGGGTAACAAAGCACATGAATTAGTGTTCATTATTTTAGTAGTATAGATATATTGAACGTTGTGTATTTCAGATATCGATGAGTGTGCATCTGAACCTTGTCAGAACAATGGAACTTGTATAGATCTGATCAATGATTACACATGTGCTTGTACTGTCGGTTTTAATGGAACGAACTGCACAATTGGTAAGTTGGAATATATTTTACTTCTTGTGAATGTTTTCAACTAAGAACCAAGTTATTGTAATAATATTGTAAACAATGCAGTTGATTGAGAATACTTTACTTTTGAATCTTTGATCCAATGATAAACAAGAGCAAATACAAATCTAGTCTGTATAGGACATGCATCAAAATCATAGACTAAAAATTGTAGATAATTTCGTTTTGATTCTGTTCATGCATGCAGCTGGTACTTGAAATTGTAGATATCGATGACTGCAATCCAGAGCCTTGTCAAAACAACGGAACCTGTACAGACCTGGTCAACGACTACCAATGTAGTTGTGATGCAGGATTCAATGGAACAAATTGTGAAAACAGTAATCACCATACCTGCATAATGAAATTGTTTCTAGGAATCCAGAAAACCTTCAATGTGTTACTTCATGAACATTTGATATTCGTGAAATATGGTGTCATTTTCATCATAAACATCAGAATAAGAATTGTCGAGAAAAAAATTCTGTTCATTCAGTTGGTACTTGAAATTGTAGATATCGATGACTGCAATCCAGAGCCTTGTCAAAACAACGGAACCTGTACAGACCTGGTCAACGACTACCTCTGTGATTGTGTTGCAGGATTCAATGGAACAAATTGTGACATCAGTAAGCACTATCAATGCGTTATATTTTCCTTTTATGCAAAAGACACAATACACCTGTCTCTTTAAATATTTTAAGCATATTTTTTTCATTATTTGATTTTACTATTTGTTTTAAATTAAATTGAAAAATGTTTCATAATATGACTGTTTACAAACCCTCCCTACCCCATACGCATTTTCATTCCGGTTCAAATTCCAGATATTTTTAACTTACTTACATATAAAAGAAGTTCCAAGCAATTTTGAGGGTAACAAAGCACATGAATTAGTGTTCATTATTTTAGTAGTATAGATATATTGAACGTTGTGTATTTCAGATATCGATGAGTGTGCATCTGAACCTTGTCAGAACAATGGAACTTGTATAGATCTGATCAATGATTACACATGTGCTTGTACTGTCGGTTTTAATGGAACGAACTGCACAATTGGTAAGTTGGAATATATTTTACTTCTTGTGAATGTTTTCAACTAAGAACCAAGTTATTGTAATAATATTGTAAACAATGCAGTTGATTGAGAATACTTTACTTTTGAATCTTTGATCCAATGATAAACAAGAGCAAATACAAATCTAGTCTGTATAGGACATGCATCAAAATCATAGACTAAAAATTGTAGATAATTTCGTTTTGATTCTGTTCATGCATGCAGCTGGTACTTGAAATTGTAGATATCGATGACTGCAATCCAGAGCCTTGTCAAAACAACGGAACCTGTACAGACCTGGTCAACGACTACCAATGTAGTTGTGATGCAGGATTCAATGGAACAAATTGTGAAAACAGTAATCACCATACCTGCATAATGAAATTGTTTCTAGGAATCCAGAAAACCTTCAATGTGTTACTTCATGAACATTTGATATTCGTGAAATATGGTGTCATTTTCATCATAAACATCAGAATAAGAATTGTCGAGAAAAAAATTCTGTTCATTCAGTTGGTACTTGAAATTGTAGATATCGATGACTGCAATCCAGAGCCTTGTCAAAACAACGGAACCTGTACAGACCTGGTCAACGACTACCTCTGTGATTGTGTTGCAGGATTCAATGGAACAAATTGTGACATCAGTAAGCACTATCAATGCGTTATATTTTCCTTTTATGCAAAAGACACAATACACCTGTCTCTTTAAATATTTTAAGCATATTTTTTTCATTATTTGATTTTACTATTTGTTTTAAATTAAATTGAAAAATGTTTCATAATATGACTGTTTACAAACCCTCCCTACCCCATACGCATTTTCATTCCGGTTCAAATTCCAGATATTTTTAACTTACTTACATATAAAAGAAGTTCCAAGCAATTTTGAGGGTAACAAAGCACATGAATTAGTGTTCATTATTTTAGTAGTATAGATATATTGAACGTTGTGTATTTCAGATATCGATGAGTGTGCATCTGAACCTTGTCAGAACAATGGAACTTGTATAGATCTGATCAATGATTACACATGTGCTTGTACTGTCGGTTTTAATGGAACGAACTGCACAATTGGTAAGTTGGAATATATTTTACTTCTTGTGAATGTTTTCAACTAAGAACCAAGTTATTGTAATAATATTGTAAACAATGCAGTTGATTGAGAATACTTTACTTTTGAATCTTTGATCCAATGATAAACAAGAGCAAATACAAATCTAGTCTGTATAGGACATGCATCAAAATCATAGACTAAAAATTGTAGATAATCTCGTTTTGATTCTGTTCATGCATGCAGCTGGTACTTGAAATTGTAGATATCGATGACTGCAATCCAGAGCCTTGTCAAAACAACGGAACCTGTACAGACCTGGTCAACGTCTACCAATGTAGTTGTGTTGCAGGATTCAATGGAACAAATTGTGAAAACAGTAAACACCATACCTGCATAATGAATTTGTTTCTTGGAATCCAGAAAACCTTCAATGTGTTACTTCATGAACATTTGATTTTTGTGAAATATGGTGTCATTTTCATCATAAACATCAGTATAAGAATTGTCGAGAAATAAATTCTGTTCATTCAGTTGGTACTTGAAATTGTAGATATCATTGACTGCAATCCAGAGCCTTGTCAAAACAACGGAACCTGTACAGATCTGGTCAACGACTACCACTGTGATTGTGTTGCAGGATTCAATGGAACAAATTGTGACATCAGTAAGCACTATCAATGCGTTATATTTTCCTTTTATGCAAAAGACACAATACACGTGTTATATAAATATTTGAACTAGATTTTAACTATTTGATTTTACTATTTGTTTGAAATTAAATTGAAAAAATGTTTCATAATATGACTGTTTACAAACTGTCCCTACCCCAAACGCATTTTCGTTCCAGTTCAAATTCCAGATATTTTTAACTGACTTACATAAAAAAAAAAGTTCCAAGCAATTGTGAGGGTAACAAAGCACATGGATTAGTGTTCATTATCTTACTAGTATTGATGTATTGAACGTTGTGTATTTCAGATATCGATGAGTGTGCATCTGAACCTTGTCAGAACAATGGAACTTGTATAGATCTGATCAATGATTACACATGTGCTTGTACTGTCGGTTTTAATGGAACGAACTGCACAATTGGTAAGTTGGAATATATTTTACTTCTTGTGAATGTTTTCAACTAAGAACCAAGTTATTGTAATAATATTGTAAACAATGCAGTTGATTGAGAATACTTTACTTTTGAATCTTTGATCCAATGATAAACAAGAGCAAATACAAATCTAGTCTGTATAGGACATGCATCAAAATCATAGACTAAAAATTGTAGATAATTTCGTTTTGATTCTGTTCATGCATGCAGCTGGTACTTGAAATTGTAGATATCGATGACTGCAATCCAGAGCCTTGTCAAAACAACGGAACCTGTACAGACCTGGTCAACGACTACCAATGTAGTTGTGATGCAGGATTCAATGGAACAAATTGTGAAAACAGTAATCACCATACCTGCATAATGAAATTGTTTCTGGGAATCCAGAAAACCTTCAATGTGTTACTTCATGAACATTTGAAATTCGTGAAATATGGTGTCATTTTAATCATAAACATCAGAATAAGAATTGTCGAGAAAAAAATTCTGTTCATTCAGTTGGTACTTGAAATTGTAGATATTGATGACTGCAATCCAGAGCCTTGTCAAAACAACGGAACCTGTACAGACCTGGTCAACGACTACCTCTGTGATTGTGTTGCAGGATTCAATGGAACAAATTGTGACATCAGTAAGCACTATCAATGCGTTATATTTTCCTTTTATGCAAAAGACAAAATACACGTGTCTCTTTAAATATTTTAAGTATATTTTTTTAATTATTTGATTTTACTATTTGTTTTAAATTAAATTGAAAAATGTTTCATAATATGACTGTTTACAAACCCTCCCTACCCCATATGCATTTTCATTCCGGTTCAAATTCCAAATATTTTTAACTTACTTACATATAAAAAAAAAGTTCGAAGCAATTTTGAGGGTAACAAAGCACATGAATTAGTGTTCATTATTTTAGTAGTATAGATATATTGAACGTTGTGTATTTCAGATATCGATGAGTGTGCATCTGAACCTTGTCAGAACAATGGAACTTGTATAGATCTGATCAATGATTACACATGTGCTTGTACTGTCGGTTTTAATGGAACGAACTGCACAATTGGTAAGTTGGAATATATTTTACTTCTTGTGAATGTTTTCAACTAAGAACCAAGTTATTGTAATAATATTGTAAACAATGCAGTTGATTGAGAATACTTTACTTTTGAATCTTTGATCCAATGATAAACAAGAGCAAATACAAATCTAGTCTGTATAGGACATGCATCAAAATCATAGACTAAAAATTGTAGATAATCTCGTTTTGATTCTGTTCATGCATGCAGCTGGTACTTGAAATTGTAGATATCGATGACTGCAATCCAGAGCCTTGTCAAAACAACGGAACCTGTACAGACCTGGTCAACGACTACCAATGTAGTTGTGATGCAGGATTCAATGGAACAAATTGTGAAAACAGTAATCACCATACCTGCATAATGAAATTGTTTCTAGGAATCCATAAAACCTTCAATGTGTTACTTCATGAACATTTGATATTCGTGAAATATGGTGTCATTTTCATCATAAACATCAGAATAAGAATTGTCGAGAAAAAAATTCTGTTCATTCAGTTGGTACTTGAAATTGTAGATATCGATGACTGCAATCCAGAGCCTTGTCAAAACAACGGAACCTGTACAGACCTGGTCAACGACTACCTCTGTGATTGTGTTGCAGGATTCAATGGAACAAATTGTGACATCAGTAAGCACTATCAATGCGTTATATTTTCCTTTTATGCAAAAGACACAATACACCTGTCTCTTTAAATATTTTAAGTATATTTTTTTCATTATTTGATTTTACTATTTGTTTTAAATTAAATTGAAAAATGTTTCATAATATGACTGTTTACAAACCCTCCCTACCCCAGACGCATTTTCATTCCGGTTCAAATTCCAGATATTTTTAACTTACTTACATATAAAAGAAGTTCCAAGCAATTTTGAGGGTAACAAAGCACATGAATTAGTGTTCATTATTTTAGAAGTATAGATATATTGAACGTTGTGTATTTCAGATATCGATGAGTGTGCATCTGAACCTTGTCAGAACAATGGAACTTGTATAGATCTGATCAATGATTACACATGTGCTTGTACTGTCGGTTTTAATGGAACGAACTGCACAATTGGTAAGTTGGAATATATTTTACTTCTTGTGAATGTTTTCAACTAAGAACCAAGTTATTGTAAGAATATTGTAAACAATGCAGTTGATTGAGAATACTTTACTTTTGAATCTTTGATCCAATGATAAACAAGAGCAAATACAAATCTAGTCTGTATAGGACATGCATCAAAATCATAGACTAAAAATTGTAGATAATCTCGTTTTGATTCTGTTCATGCATGCAGCTGGTACTTGAAATTGTAGATATCGATGACTGCAATCCAGAGCCTTGTCAAAACAACGGAACCTGTACAGACCTGGTCAACGTCTACCAATGTAGTTGTGTTGCAGGATTCAATGGAACAAATTGTGAAAACAGTAAACACCATACCTGCATAATGAATTTGTTTCTTGGAATCCAGAAAACCTTCAATGTGTTACTTCATGAACATTTGATTTTCGTGAAATATGGTGTCATTTTTATCATAAACATCAGAATAAGAATTGTCGAGAAAAAAAATTCTGTTCATTCAGTTGGTACTTGAAATTGTAGATATCGATGACTGCAATCCAGAGCCTTGTCAAAACAACGGAACCTGTACAGACCTGGTCAACGACTACCACTGTGATTGTGTTGCAGGATTCAAAAGAACAAATTGTGACATCAGTAAGCACTTTCAATGCGTTATATTTTCCTTTTATGCAAAAGACACAATACACGTGTTTCTATAAATATTTGAACTAGATTTTAATTATTGCATTTTACTTTTTGCTTTAAATTAAATAAAAAAGGTTTCATAATATGACTGTTTACAAACTGTCCCTACCCCATACGCATTTTCATTCCGGTTCAAATTCCAGATATTTTTAACTTATTTACATATAAAAAAAAGTTCCAAGCAATTTTGAGGGTAACAAAGCACATGGATTAGTGTTCATTATTTTAGAAGTATAGATATATTGAACGTTGTGTATTTCAGATATCGATGAGTGTGCATCTGAACCTTGTCAGAACAATGGAACTTGTATAGATCTGATCAATGATTACACATGTGCTTGTACTGTCGGTTTTAATGGAACGAACTGCACAATTGGTAAGTTGGAATATATTTTACTTCTTGTGAATGTATTCAACTAAGAACCAAGTTATTGTAAGAATATTGTAAACAATGCAGTTGATTGAGAATACTTTACTTTTGAATCTTTGATCAAATGATAAACAGGAATAAATTCAAATCTAGTCTGTATAGGACATGCATCAAAATCATAGACTAAAAATTGTAGATAATTTCGTTTTGATTCTGTTCATGCATGCAGCTGGTACTTGAAATTGTAGATATCGATGACTGCAATCCAGAGCCTTGTCAAAACAACGGAACCTGTACAGACCTGGTCAACGACTACCACTGTGATTGTGTTGCAGGATTCAATGGAACAAATTGTGACATCAGTAAGCACTATCAATGCGTTACATTTTCGTTTTATGCAAAAGACACAATACACGTGTCTCTAGAAATATTTGAACTAGATTTTAATTATTGCATTTTACTTTTTGCTTTAAATTAAATGAAAAAATGTTTCATAATATGACTGTTTAGAAACCCTCCCTACCCCATACGCATTTTCATTCCGGTTCAAATTCCAGATATTTTTAACTTACATACATATAAAAGAAGTTCCCAGCAATTTTGAGGGTAACAAAGCACATAAATTAGTGTTCATTATTTTAGAAGTATAGATATATTGAACGTTGTGTATTTCAGATATCGATGAGTGTGCATCTGAACCTTGTCAGAACAATGGAACTTGTATACATGTAGATCTGATCAATGATTACACATGTGCTTGTACTGTCGGTTTTAATGGAACGAACTGCACAATTGGTAAGTTGGAATATATTTTACTTCTTGTGAATGTTTTCAACTAAGAACCAAGTTATTGTAAGAATATTGTAAACAATGCAGTTGATTGAGAATACTTTACTTTTGAATCTTTGATCCAATGATAAACAAGAGCAAATACAAATCTAGTCTGTATAGGACATGCATCAAAATCATAGACTAAAAATTGTAGATAATTTCGTTTTGATTCTGTTCATGCATGCAGCTGGTACTTGAAATTGTAGATATCGATGACTGCAATCCAGAGCCTTGTCAAAACAACGGAACCTGTACAGACCTAGTCAACGACTACCAATGTAGTTGTGTTGCAGGATTCAATGGAACAAATTGTGAAAACAGTAAGCACCATATCTGCATAATGAATTTGTTTCTGGGAATCCAGAAAACCTTCAATGTGTTACTTCATGAACATTTTATTTTCGTGAAATATGGTGTCATTTTCATCATAAACATCAGAATAAGAATTGTCGAGAAAAAAAAATTCTGTTCATTCAGTTGGTACTTGAAATTGTAGATATCGATGACTGCAATCCAGAGCCTTGTCAAAACAACGGAACCTGTACAGACCTGGTCAACGACTACCACTGTGATTGTGTTGCAGGATTCAATGGAACAAATTGTGACATCAGTAAGCACTATCAATGCGTTATATTTTCGTTTTATGCAAAAGACACAATACACGTGTTTCTATAAATATTTGAACTAGATTTTAATTATTGCATTTTACTTTTTGCTTTAAATTAAATGAAAAAATGTTTCATAATATGACTGTTTAGAAACCCTCCCTACCCCATACGCATTTTCATTCCGGTTCAAATTCCAGATATTTTTAACTTACTTACAAATAAAAGAAGTTCCCAGCAATTTTGAGGGTAACAAAGCACATAAATTAGTGTTCATTATTTTAGAAGTATAGATATATTGAACGTTGTGTATTTCAGATATCGATGAGTGTGCATCTGAACCTTGTCAGAACAATGGAACTTGTATAGATCTGATCAATGATTACACATGTGCTTGTACTGTCGGTTTTAATGGAACGAACTGCACAGTTGGTAAGTTGGAATATATTTTACTTCTTGTGAATGTTTTCAACTAAGAACCAAGTTATTGTAAGAATATTGTAAACAATGCAGTTGATTGAGAATACTTTTCTTTTGAATCTTTGATTTAATGATAAACAAGAGCAAATACAAATCTAGTCTGTATAGGACATGCATCAAAATCATAGACTAAAAATTGTAGATAATCTCGTTTTGATTCTGTTCATGCAAGCAGCTGGTACTTGAAATTGTAGATATCGATGACTGCAATCCAGAGCCTTGTCAAAACAACGGAACCTGTACAGACCTGGTCAACGACTACCAATGTAGTTGTGTTGCAGGATTCAATGGAACAAATTGTGAAAACAGTAAACACCATACCTGCATAATGAAATTGTTTCTGGGAATCCAGAAAACCTTCAATGTGTTACTTCATGAACATTTGATATTCGTGAAATATGGTGTCATTTTCATCATAAACATCAGAATAAGAATTGTCGAGAAAAAAAATTCTATTCATTCAGTTGGTACTTGAAATTGTAGATATCGATGACTGCAATCCAGAGCCTTGTCAAAACAACGGAACCTGTACAGACCTGGTCAACGACTACCACTGTGATTGTGTTGCAGGATTCAATGGAACAAATTGTGACATCAGTAAGTACTATCAATGCGTTATATTTTCCTTTTATGCAAAAGACACAATACACGTGTCTCTAGATATATTTGAACTAGATTTTAATTATTTGATTTTACTTTTTGCTTTAAATTAAATGAAAAAATGTTTCATAATATGACTGTTTACAAACTGTCCCTACCCCATATGCATTTTCATTCCGGTTCAAATTCCAGATATTTTTAACTTACTTACATATAAAAAAAAGTTCCAAGCAATTTTGAGGGTAACAAAGCACATGAATTAGTGTTCATTATTTTAGTAGTATAGATATATTGAACGTTGTGTATTTCAGATTTCGATGAGTGTGCATCTAAACCTTGTCAGAACAATGGAACTTGTATAGATCTGATCAATGATTACACATGTGCTTGTACTGTCGGTTTTAATGGAACGAACTGCACAATTGGTAAGTTGGAATATATTTTACTTCTTGTGAATGTTTTCAACTAAGAACCAAGTTATTGTAATAATATTGTAAACATTGCAGTTGATCGAGAATACTTTACTTTTGAATCTTTGATCCAATGATAAACAAGAGCAATTACAAATCTAGTCTGTATAGGACATGCATCAAATCAAAGATTAAAAATTGTAGATAATTTCGTTTTGATTCTGTTCATGCAGCTGGTACTTGAAATTGTAGATATCGATGACTGCAATCCAGAGTCTTGTCAAAACAACGGAACCTGTACAGACCTGGTCAACGACTACCAATGTAGTTGTGTTGCAGGATTCAATGGAACAAATTGTGAAAACAGTAAACACCATACCTGCATATTGAATTTGTTTCTGGGAATCCAGAAAACCTTCAATGTGTTACTTCATGAACATTTGATATTCGTGAAATATGGTGTCATTTTCATCATAAACATCAGAATTAGAATTGTCGAGAAAAAAATTCTATTCATTCAGTTGGTACTTGAAATTGTAGATATCGATGACTGCAATCCAGAGCCTTGTCAAAACAACGGAACCTGTACAGACCTGGTCAACGACTACCACTGTGATTGTGTTGCAGGATTCAATGGAACAAATTGTGACATCAGTAAGCACAACCAATGCGTTATATTTTCCTTTTATGCAAAAGACACAATACACGTGTTCTATAAATATTTGAACTAAATTTTAATTATTTGATTTTACTATTTGCTTTAAATTAAATTGAAAAATGTTTCATAATATGACTGTTTAAGAACTCTCCCTACCCCATATGCATTTTCATTCCGGTTCAAATTCCAGATATTTTTAACTTACTTACATATAAAAAAAAAGTTCCAAGCAATTTTGAGGGTAACAAAGCACATGAATTAGTGTTCATTATTTTAGAAGTATAGATATATTGAACGTTGTGTATTTCAGATTTCGATGAGTGTGCATCTAAACCTTGTCAGAACAATGGAACTTGTATAGATCTGATCAATGATTACACATGTGCTTGTACTGTTGGTTTTAATGGAACGAACTGCACAATTGGTAAGTTGGAATATATATTTACTTCTTGTGAATGTTTCAACTAACAACCAAGTTATTGAAATAATATTGTAAACAATGCAGTTGATTGAGAATACTTTACTTTTGAATCTTTGATCCAATGATAAACAAGAGCAATTACAAATCTAGTCTGTATAGGACATGCATTAAAATCATAGACTAAAAATTGTAGATAATTTCGTTTTGATTCTGTTCATGCAGATGGTACTTGAAATTGTAGATATCGATGACTGCAATCCAGAGCCTTGTCAAAACAACGGAACCTGTACAGACCTGGTCAACGACTACCACTGTGATTGTGTTGCAGGATTCAATGGAACAAATTGTGACATCAGTAAGCACTATCAATGCGTTATATTTTCCTTTTATGCAAAAGACACAATACACGTGTCTCTAGAAATATTTGAACTAGATTTTGATTATTTCATTTTACTATTTGTTTTCAATTATATGAAAAAATGTTTCATAATATGACAGTTTACAAACTCTCCCTTCCCCATTCGTGCATATTTGTTCCGGTTTAAATTCCAGATATTTTGTAACTTACTAACATATAATAAAAGTTGCAAGCAATTTGAGGGTAACAAAGCATATGATTTAGTGTTCATTATTTTAGTAGTATAGATATATTGAATGTTGTGTATTTCAGATATCGATGAGTGTGCATCTCAACCTTGTCAGAACAGTGGATCTTGTATAGATCTGATCAATGATTACCAATGTAACTGTACTAATATGTTTAATGGAATGACTTGCACAGATGGTAAATTAGAATTTTTTTAAATATAATGGTCAATGTTGTTGTTGAAAGATAATGCTGTTATAAATTAAAATAATTATAACATGTATCATCAATATTCAATTATAAACAAAAAAGGTTTTGTATGTATCAAATTTATGCCAGTTGATTGCACTAAAGAGGCTTCAATTTTTACTTGTATTTTATGTTAAATTCAATTTTTTCATTATATTTTGTTTTATACCCACTGAAATGCACCAGTTACTTTGTCTTGTTTCTAATCCAGACGTCGATCTGTGCGCTTCCTCCCCATGTAAAAACAACGGAACCTGTACTAATTTGATCAATAGTTTCCAGTGTCAATGCCCTTTGGAATTTAATGGAACTACCTGCTCCATGGGTATAAAATTGTTTCATCCAAATAAGGATATTCTTCTACTAAAGATATTTCATTAACAATATTCAATTTACATAATATAATATGTAAAATATGTATAATATATGGGTCATTTTTATATAACTTTTGTTACTGGTGCGTATGAACATCTCAGGACTTGAAGCAAACATCAATTAATGACATTTTCTGATTATACTTGACAACTATTGTCTTAGAGTTAAAGCCATTGTTATTGATATTTTTTAATCACTCTAAGAACGCCTACATAATAAAATAACAAATCACAAAACATCTTTTCATATAATATTAACATAAATAGATACTCAACACTAAGAGTACAGCTTAAAGCAATTTGATAAAAGATTTGGATGAAAGTTCAGACATATATGAAAACTTGTAACCTCTCTTTCTATATATTAAAACAAAAATCTTATTTCACGGAATATGTTACTACCAGTACATGAATATTGTGATGAGCTTGTATTATTTTATCATTTAGAGTCACTTTTAACGAAATTCACAATGGAATTGAAAATTGACGTAACAATATCAGAAGATTTGTCTTCAAGCACTGGTTATAACACCGTTAAAAGTAAAGTACATATTGCCGTAAGTATAATCAAACCATTGAATATATTCATTAATTATCCATCCATCTATATACATGTATCTATCTATCTACAGTTTTATCTATATAATTACAGTTAACAGACATTTATTCTACGATACCAGGATCAACAGTCGTTATAAACAGCATAAGGTACGTTTATTTCATGTTAAATTGTTATATACCACTATATTGATCGTAACGTAACTTTCTTTACGTTGAAGAATTCATTATTAATAACCGCTGACAGATGGCGGTCGGTTATGTGATATAAAAGTAAGTTATTAAAAGCCGTATATTTCATCGAAGCTTTTATAAACTCGACGCTTTGTTTACGCATCACTTTGAAGCCTTGCTCGGAGAGAGAGAGCGTATGGTTAAACGAGATATGAACAATAACAGAAAAAAAAATGAATATTAAGTAAAATTTTGCATTTCAAACACTTATAAAACAAATAGAATTCTACAAGAACGTTAAATGTTAGTTTGCGTTACGAACTGAGTACAGGACAATCTTGCTTTAAATTTGGAACATCTAACTTTAATTTTAACACCAGTGTGATATTTTTGAGTTGTTATATATATTTGTTTATTCAGTATGACTAGACAGGCAACCGAGAAAGGAAATAGGTGTTTTAATAGACGACATGCATTTTTTTATTTCAATTTTCTTAATTTGTTTTTTCGCCACCAAAACTAAAATCATCATTGGCGTTTACTTTAGAGTTTTAGCTTTTTCAAACCTTTTAGTAGTTATTATTACACTGTGTTTGAACTGTTAGCTGAACTATAATGTGATAACTGATAGAATTTTATCTGACACACTTTAAGTTTTAAAAGAAGCAGTGTACGATTGAAAAGTTCTTTGCCTAACACTAAGGGTGGTTCACTTCACTTTGAAATAATTTCTCAAATCATCACAATATTCAATTTAGTTGATTAAGTTAGATAGCATGATGCATAAGAAGTGTACGTGTTTTTCAAATGAATTGTAACAATTCTCTGGCTCATCAGAAATATTCAGAAAACATGTAATAATAAGCCGTTATATTATTTCATAACTATCATCGTTCGAATTTTTATTATTTATTTCATTTTTTTTTTTTTTTTGGTAAAGGAAGGGAAGTCTTATTGTTGACTTTGATCTCATTATTCCGGATGATCCTGTATCCAAGGTTCAGGTCGTGGACACTGTATATAAGCTTGTGAACGGTCTAGCCTTTGTCAACTACTCCGGCGAGGTCGTCAACGTAACATCAGCATCGTTCAATTCGTCTGCTGGCACCGGTGAGAATGGAAATTAAAACCTGTATAGAGTGACATATTTTTTTTTCAAATATTAAATCAAATCAGTAGGTAAATGTGAATCCCGTTTTCTTCAGTTATCATCACTAATTCCACTGACGGGTGTTCCATTATGAATTCCATGAACGTGTGTTTACCTGAATACAGGTGTCATGAGTTTAACAACTACACGGTGGCCTGCATGTAAGAACCTCTTTTATATATCGATAAGAGCAGAATGTTCATTATTCTGGGTTGTAAACTACTATTAATCCTGGTAATAAAGTTTACAAATAATCTGAATTATATTTGTTTTAGCGTATTTTTTCTCCGTTCTTCTCTTTTTGAATTATTAATATATTTATAAAAATTCTTAAAATTATTTTGACTAATTTTCAGTCCAATTATAAGTAAGTAATATAAAATTAAATCATTTAATTAATGAAACCAGTGAATTCCTCTACTTACATAATTATACAAATGTGCATAAAATATTTTTAAAGTGTCTGACTTTTTATTTATTATGAAGTATACTAAAAAATAATGAATCTTTTTACAACATGAAGTTGTTCATCTTGTAAAGAAAATTTGTTGCAGTTAGTACAAAATACCTATATTTCTTAATGACATACATGTATTTAATTTCAATGTTGAATTTTTCAGTTCTTGTATTTAATCTCATGAGTAAAAGTTGAATGAATGTGATGAGCTTTATATGTGTTTCTATGATGTTTGAGCTTTGCGTGTTTAATACTTACATTTCAAATTTGCTTTCATTTTATATGTTCTAATTTTATAATTTAGTAATTATCAATTCACACTCAAGAAATTGCATGTTTCTTTTATACCATAACGAGACTATTGCTTTATTTTCTTTTTGCAGATTGTATGAACTTTAAAGTTTGTATAAACCATTATTTATTTATGAACATACATGTCACTGTTTAGTTTAAAACTTTACTTTTTAAAAATCAAATCAAATAGGAATAAAATATAACGACATTCTTCTAAATATTTCTTTTCTATAATTTCAGATAGGGGGCAATCCTAATGCTGCACTGTGATCTAGGATTCAGATATAATATACATGTATTTGATGTTTTTATTATTTATATTTTAAAGTAGTGTACAATTCTATGTATTTTAAACTCATTTCTTTATTGAATTTGTTAATGACACTTGTTATTTGTAATAGAGTAATAAACTTTACACAGAAAGTCCTCTCTTACTTCGTTTTGCACAGAAATATTGGTATTATTCATGTATAGGTTTTGTCGTACCAGTAATTAAGAGGTCTGGATGGCCGTGCCATTTTTAGATTATACTAATCTTGAGAAAAAGAGCTTTGTATAAGTTTATAATTATGTAGATATAAGGAAACGCTGAAAATTTTAAAGCCCAATTATTTGGAATTTCTCTTTCCTAGATGATAGTTTACGCCCAATAATATCATTTGGGATTTTTTAGTGAGAATTTTATAATTTGTTGACCATCCACTCTCCTTGAATCTTCTTTTTTTTTGGGGGGGGGGGCAGATTCTGTACTAAAGTAAACTCTTTTTAAAATATACTTGCAACTTTATTATCACAGTTAAAATAAAATAAGTTTTAATAAGTATTGAAATTTGAAATTTCTACTAAGTAAACATGTATTACAAGTTAACTGAACTTTAACAATAAAAATTGTTTGGCTTTTGGAAAATACATGTACTCTAAGACCAAAGCCCCTTCAGTGCATATAAAAAAATCTTTGAAACTTGAATGTATACAACAAATCAAGATTGAAGGCAGAAATGAAGAGAGATTCATTAATACTAGTCTTTCTTTTATGTTGTGAACATTGAGAAATCAATAAGATTAGGCAATGACATTTAAACTTTTACACACAATGTATGGAAATGATATGTCGTTGTCTGTCTTGACCTAATTCCTAAATCAGTTCATAATGCTATGGCAAAAGCCTGATTAATACTACCATCAGTGCTTCCATTTTTGTGCCTTGGTGTTGACTTGATAACATTGTATTTTTCCTGATTCATGACTACATATATTGATATTACAAAATTTGAAATAAAAAAAATTAATTCTAATGACTTAAAAGGAATAACTAAACAACATGCATTTTAATGCATAAAGTATTAAATGAATATTGCACACATACATTGCAGAGAAGGAAAAGGCTTCAAATAGCGATAAAAACAAGATGAGGAATGTACATGAAGAACCAATAAAGGAAAAAATTAAATCATTCTTCATATAAAAAAGAATCTACACCAAGATTCACACAAAGTCATTAAAGTGCTAAACGAAATTTCAAAAATCAATTGGAATATGGAAATAATATCTTTCGATATAACACTGATCCATGAATACGTTAACCATATTACCCAATATTATAAAGTCAACATGAATTCAATTAAATAGCAAAATCAAAAGCTAATTCCCTATATTATTGTTAAAATATGATATATGTTATTGTAGCTCTAATTTTAACCAAATATATCTGAAATATCATTGTTCGTAATGTTAGATTTTGTTGCATTGCTGGATCCTTGGTTCTGGGGGAAATTCATGCTGTTCATAGATGTATTAAATTGTCCTTGCATCATAGGAGTAGGTTGTCTCATCATTCCAGGTTGTCCCATAAACCCTTGATTTCCCATCATTCCTTGATTTCCCATCATTCTTTGATTTCCCATAAAGCCATGATTACCCATCATTCCAGGTTGTCCAGGCATCATGCTTGAGCCTGACATAGTCTGTGGTCTCATGGGCTGATTTGCCATACTGTTCATAGAATTAAATGAAGAGTTGCTCATCGGAAAAGATGCCCCTTGTGACTGACTACCATTCATTTGATTCAGGGACATTTTTGGTTGTGAAGCACTGGGAAGAAGGGAGTCAAATGCTGATAAATCAAATGACTGTTTGCTATTTGTCCCTGATGCTGGTCTAGATCCTGAAGAACCCTGCATCTGACCCATTGATCCAACTCCTGAATAACTGGGGAACCCACCAGTACTGGTCAAACCACTTTGTGAGAAGCCCATGACATTTGAATTCAAACTTTGCTGCTGTCCCATCATTCCCTGATTTCCCATCATCCTCGGCTGTCCAATTGGACTGGAATTCATTAGTGATGCTGATAGATCTTTTGGTTGAGTCTTGGCCACAGGTGAAGCTTTACTAGTCGCCATTGTAATAGGTTTTTGCTCTTTGAATCGTCTTTGCTGTTCCTGCTGCTGAGCCAGCCTTTGTTTTTCTTCTAAAGTCAGTGTCTGCAATAAATGTAAGTGTAAGAAGTAACTTTGCACATCATAAATTTAAATAAATTTATTTTACCATCTATAATATATTGTATCTACTTCTGCTACATGTTCACACTGTTAACATGTATCTAGAGTAAATAATGGCAAATAAATTAAACAACAAATAAATGCAAACATATTAAGTTAATAACTATTATGACACAAACTGTGGGAAAAGATGTGATTGAATAATAATTGAAATAAGTGTATAAAGTGTTTTATATATTATCAAAATGAAATTTAGCTTCATCTCATTTTAAATTTATTTCAGCTGCTAATTCATATATATCTTGTAATAATTATTGAAGATGATTCACCATTTACATGTATCACATAAAAAGACCAATCACTAAATTTTGATTCTTTTTTATTGGCTTTTGTTGCTTATAATTATACCTTAGAACCAGCTGGTTTGGATTCAGCTTCCTTATTGGTCGCAGAGGAAGGTACAGAAGTTTGAATAAGAGATGGACTCTGTTTGCTGTTAGCCACAGTTTTTTGAACATTATACCCACTCAAAAACTGATCCATCTGTATATAAAACAACAGGGAAAGAAATAAATTTGGTTCGAGATACCTACATTGTAAATTTGTAACGTTACTACATGTATACAGAGATACTTGTACAACAGTTCAAAAAAACTACAATGTACAGACCATAGTCTTTGGCTCCTCGGATTTGGCTGACTTTTCATCTTGACCTGTTATTTTCGTAATTTCTATTGTTCTGTACATTGATAAAAAAAAAAGAAATGCCTATTCAGCACATCATTCAAACCATTGGAATATAAAACTACAGATTAAATCATGAAGTGTATCTATATATGATGCTGGCATATTGATAATAGTGACATATCAACAATCATTAAGCATTTCTTATCATAAAACTTTTGGAGGGAACATATCGGTGTTCTTATTGTCCCAAAATGCATGACAATATTTTAAAAGGAAATAATTTTCTGATTCAGAAGTAAATATCTTTAAAAAGAACCAGATGTTTCTGAAAAGCATCATGCATTAAGATCATAAAGTCTATTGATTTGATTACTTTCTATCAACCAATAAAATAAGCCCTTACTTTTGCTCCTGTCTCATCTTGTCAATCTGCTCCAGTTTACCACGATGCTCTGATTCAAGTTTAGAGATCATATCCTTGATGGTTGTTATATAAGCATTGAACTGCAGAAAATGAAATTTCTGTATTCATATAAGGAATGTAAAAAGCACATGTGGTAGTTAACTGAAAACAAAGTGCATCATCAAATATTTTAAAATATTCATGAAATGTGAAGAAACACTTTTTGAATATGGATGATTCAATCTGAGAGGCATAAATGGGTTTTTTTCTTTCAATCACACTTAGTTTTGGTTATACATTTAGTATAATGGTACTCATAATTTATGAAGATTATCCATAATAATTTGTTGAATTAAATTTCTATTGAAAAGTGTTTTTTAACCATTTTCTATACCAGTATGCATAATGATATTCCAAACAAACAAAATATTCAAAATATTAATAGAGATTTCTGTGTCTCAAGCCTGTACAGTAACTATACAAGAATTTTTAAAGAATTTAGCAAAAATCCTTTAGAAAATTAATATATAAGTAGATTAATCAAAGAAAACAAGAGGCCCATGGGCCACATCGCTCACCTGAGGAACAATGGGTATGATAAAATCAGCTTAATGAAGTCATAATACAAACAATCTGGACAATGTACAATAATACATGTAGATCCTGTAAAAATAAAATCCATTTCCCCCCCTGGATATTCTTATGTTTATAATCATTAGTCCCTTTTCTAACAGGATGATTTTATAGTCATATCACATGTTGAGTATTGCAGTCCTCAAAAAGATCCTTTACAATTGTTTATATATATATGGGATATTAAGCTACATCAAACTCTGAACCTTCTTGTGAGGCCGAAGAATTGTCCTGGAGCCAAAGTCTTAACAATTATAAAGAATCATCTGGCTGATTTGTTTCTGAGAAGAAGATTTTCAAAGATTTACTCTATATATTCCTTTGTAAAACTTTAACACCCCCCCCCCCCAATGTGGCCTCACCCTACTCCAAGGGATCATGTTTTCACAACTTTGAATCTACACTACCTGAGGATACTTCAACACAAGTTTCAGCTTTCCTGGCTGTTTAGTTTCTGAGAAGAAGATTTTTAAAGATTTACTCTATATATTCCTATGTACAACTTCGACCCCCCATTGTGCCTCACCCTACCCCCAGGGATCATGAATTTCACAACTTTGAATCTACACTGCCTGAGAATGCTTCCACACGAGTTTCAGCTTTCCTGGCTGAGAAGAAGATTTTCAAAGATTTACTCTATATATTCCTATGTAAAACTTCGACCCCCCATTGTGGCCCCACCCTACCCCTGGGGGTCATAATTTTCACAACTTTGAATCTACACTGCCTGAGGATGCTTCCACACAAGTTTGAGCTTTCCTGGCTGTTTAGTTTCTGAGAGGAAGAATTTTAAAGATTTACTCTATATATTCCTATGTAAAACTTCGACCCTCCATTGTGCCCCACCCTACCCCCAGGGATCATGATTTTCACAACTTTGAATCTGCACTACCTGAGGATGCTTCCACATAAGTTTCAGCTTTCCTGGCTGATTAGTTTCTGAGAAGAAGAATTTTAAAGATTTACTCTATATATTCCTATGTAAAACTTCGACCCTCCATTGTGCCCCACCCTACCCCCAGGGATCATGATTTTCACAACTTTGAATCTGCACTACCTGAGGATGCTTCCACATAAGTTTCAGCTTTCCTGGCTGATTAGTTTCTGAGAAGAAGATTTTTAAAGATTTACTCTATATATTCCTATGTAAAACTTCGACCACCCAATTGTGGCCCCACCCTACCCCTGGGGGTCATGATTTTCACAACTTTGAATCTACACTACCTAAGGATGCTTCCACACAAGTTTGAGCTTTCCTGGCTGATTAGTTTCTGAGAAGAAGATTTTCAAAGATTTACTCTATATTTCTATGTAAAACTTTAACACCCCCCCCCCAATGTGGCCTCACCCTACCACCAGGGATCATGATTTTCACAACTTTGAATCTACACTGCCTGAGGATGTTTCCACACAAGTTTTCAGCTTTCCTGGCTGATTAGTTTCTGAGAAGAAGATTTTTAAAGATTTACTCTATATATTCCTATGTAAAACTTCGACCCCCCATTGTGGCCCCACCCTACCCCTGGGGATCATGAATTTCACAACTTTGAATCTGCACTACCTGAGGATGCTTCCACACAAGTTTCAGCTTTCCTGGCTGATTAGTTTCTGAGAAGAAGATTTTCAAAGATTTACTCTATATATTCCTATGTAAAAATTCGACCCCCCATTGTGGCCCCACCCTACCCCTGGGGGTCATAATTTTCACAACTTTGAATCTACACTACCTCAGGATGCTTCCACACAAGTTTGAGCTTTCCTGGCTGATTAGTTTCTGAGAAGAAGATTTTTAAAGATTTACTCTATATATTCCTATGTAAAACTTCGACCCCCCATTGTGGCCCCACCCTACCCCTGGGGGTCATGAATTTCACAACTTTAAATCTACACTACCTGAGGATGCTTCCACACAAGTTTCAGCTTTCCTGGCTGATTATTTTCTGAGAAGAAGATTTTTAAAGATTTACTCTATATATTCCTATGTAAAACTTCGACCCCCCATTGTGCCCCGCCCTACCCCTGGGGGTCATGAGTTTCACAACTTTGAATCTACACTGCCTGAGGATGCTTCCACACAAGTTTCAGCTTTCCTGGCTGATTAGTTTCTGAGAAGAAGATTTTTAAAGATTTACTCTATATATTCCTATGTAAAACTTCGACCCCCCATTGTGGCCCCACCCTACCCCCGGGGGTCATGAATTTCACAACTTTGAATCTACACTACCTGAGGATCCTTCCACACAAGTTTCAGCTTTCCTGGCTTTCTGGTTCTTGAGAGGAAGATTTTTGAAAATTTCTCGAAATTTTTCATTAATTTCTAATTATCTCCCCTTGAAAACAAGTGTGGCCCTTAATTTTCACAACTTTGAATCCCCTTTGCCTAAGGATGATTTGTGCCAAGTTTGGTTGAAATTGGCCCAGTAGTTCTTGAGAAGATGTTGAAAATGTGAAAAGTTTACGGACAGACGGACGGACAGACGGACGACAGACAAAATGTGATCAGAATAGCTCACTTGAGCTTTCAGCTCAGGTGAGCTAAAAACACTTTCAAATATATTCTATTTTAAAGTGATAATTGACATTCCAAATACAAGTTTAGAAAATTTACCTGTGAAAGATTCAGATTGCTATCAATACTAATGGGTATGAGAAATGGCAGAACTTTAGTAGCTAGCAGATCTTTTGTAATTCCCAGTTTGGCATGAGACATTGTGACTTGATATATTCCTGGAAGAAATAAACAATATAATTTCATATAATACATATAGCCATATACAAGTGAATTGAGGTCTGATTCACTCAGTTCATAAAAAAGAAACAACAATCCCCCCCCCCCAAAAAAAAAAAAAATTATTAAAATAAAAAAAACAACATAAAATTCCAGCAATTTAGTTACATTTTAATCCCTTTGGCACATAAAATGCTTTGTGCCAAATTTAGCTAAAACTGCCCAGTGGTTTTGGGGGTAGAGGATGAAAATGTGAAAACTTTGCGACTATGACAACATCAACAATGCAAACCAGAACAATGACAGACAATGGACAAAATTTGATCAGAAAACCTCACTTGAGCATTCAGCTCAGGTGAGCTAAAAAGTCTAAATAACAAAGTTGGAACAGAATGACCAACAGCAATAAAGATTATCTCAAGTTTAAAAAAAAGGGAATCTTCCAAGATAAAAATTCCAGTGAAAATGCATATCTACACACAATATTGTATGTCCCTGACTCCTTTTTAACTACAAAATTTCATGATATTCTATTCAGTGGTATAAGAAGAGATGCAATGGCAAAAAAAAAAGGAGTGACTAATGGACTGAAAGATCAATAGTCAACAGTATAGCCCCTGCCATTGCGTTGGAGTTAAATTATTGGTTAAATTATTGGTATCCACTAGTTACCTAGAATGCTCATAAGGACGGCGGGCTCCCTGGAGGGGATCTGTGGGAGGAGGGGGAGGACATCGTCCAGGACGGTCCACTTGTCCATGTACTCCAACAGCTTACCAATACACAGCAGGCAGTTAATCCTCACCTATCATACACACCGAAGGGAAACAATCAGTATAATATTACACTGATGGAAGGAGCTTATGAAATACACAAGAGTCACTTAATCCTCACCTATTCAGTAAAACTCATTTAGTACATACACAGATATAGCAAAATCTCAGATCTAGAGTAGTTTTAAGAAGTCCCCAGCAAAATTCTTAACAAACAAATACATGGTTCTTGTAGTAGAACTCTGGTGTACACTTACAGATAAGGTGCTGGTTGAAAGGCAAATCTTTTTTATCCGAGGCAAAATGGATTTCTTCAAAGCTGAAAAATCTATCAGCCCAGCAAACGTTGGCACAATGTCCAGACACATATCCTAAAATGAGAGGAATTTACAAATGCATCAAATCAATAAACATTAAATATATCAAATTGAGCATTTAAGTTGATGATAGTTGTACACAAAAGAATTTTTAGCTTGTTTAATATCTAATGAATCTTTCATACAAATGACAAGAAGATGTACCTGCAGTTGAGAGTTGTTTGCCTCCAAGGACTGGTGAATCATGGGTAAAATGTGATTGGTCATGTCACTCACAGGCGTCTTCTTCAACATCACACTCATATTTTGCATGAAGATCAGGGAAATCTTTAAAGTACAAATAAATGTTTAATATTCATGACAGGGTTGTCTTTAAGACCTGAGAGGCTGGGAATTCCCCCTCCTATAATGCCTTAATTACCCGGCTATTATTGCATTTCAACACAATGTAGCTATAAGCAAGACCCCTAGACCCCCCTTCTACTTTTCTATTTCTTCCATCTACTTCAATTTTTAGAGACAACCCTGTTCATGCATTACTTAAAATCCAAAACTGATTTAACACCATCATTCGACATTTCAAAAATAAAAGATAAAGTGAGCAAGCCCATGCTCTCACATTACTTGAAAATGATACACACAATAAATGGAAGGGTGCACTTTAAATACACAAAATACTTGTTCCTCATAAAGGGGTATAACTCCTGAAAAATTATCACATCGAAACTTCCCTCGAATCTATATTTGTCTTAAACAACAACAAATTTTTGAGTTCGAAAGTTAAAAAATCTAAGAATAATAATGAAATCATCAAAACCTACAAAGTCTCATGTATTTCTGATCAGTATTTTAAAGGAGGTGTGCTGACAAACTGTTCATTAAAATATTGTAGATTCCTTATTTTACCCGTGTACATAATTCAGCGATTCAACTATTTTGTATCCAATCGAGAGAATATAAAATCAAGAACGCCAAATTTTTATCACTGTTGACAGTTTCATTAAGTTTATTTCTGTCTGAAAAATGAAAGTGAGATTTAAAAATTAGTTCCTTGCATTTAATTAGGAGTCTACAGTATTCAATAAACCCCAGAAAATACGGAAATTTATATTTCTGAGTAGTATGCACATCTACACATTTTGTTCTAAAAACATGCACTTCAAAAATCTCATAAAATTCTCAACAGCATGTTATGAGGAGTTGAGCTGACAAAAACAGGACTCAATGACTAACAGATTAAAGTCATTATACCCCTCCTCCATCTTGGTAATTCTTGTCTGGGGTATGCTGAACATATATAATTTCACTATTACATAATATATAAAAAACACATAATAATTAAGGTACTTGCTTTGACAAACAAGAGCGCTTGAAAACGTAGAGCAAAGCATTTTAAAGATAAAGAAAAAATAGACAGAAAAGGACACAAACTATCAGCGAACCTGAATAGGCTCTCTCATTCTTAAAAGTGGGACAAGAGCTGGAAAGATGATGCTCCTATACTCCGATTCAGTGGCCTGGTCCGCCATATATAGGAGGCTGGGGAGGGTGAAGGGGACCATGTCGTGGTTCACGCTCTCCTTGACCAGGGGAGGCAGTATCCTCTGCTGGTTCACTCGCTAAAAAATCAGACAGAAAGGCAGAAGATTGATTAGCAATTTGACATCATTAATTCTGAAATTTCAGTGTGCTTTTAATCATCAGTACGTGCTACAAATCATGTCAATTTCTTAGACCAATGTAGTAACATTTTACAACTGACAAGACACATTGTACCTTGGGTAGATTTTTCAGGATCTTAGGGAGGCCTCGGAAGAACTCGGACTTTTGAAGGTTATCCCGTTGAAATAATGTGTCCATAAATTGTAGAGTCACAGTTCCAACATCATCAAAGAAATCAACCTGACAAAATAGAGTTCTGTAAATTATGTTAAAGAGTTGGTTGTAATCATTACCTACAAAGGTGATGGACATTCAACCTTAACATAAAAGTTTTTATAAGTGGGACTACTGTGATAGATAAAAAAAGCAAAAGAATTTTGACAAGATAAGTATATACATGTACATATATGTATTACTATTAATGTGTCATCTCAACCTTCAAGATATATGCTTGTTTTCTTAAATCAAAAAGGCAGGGATTACACTAGAATTTTTTTAATTTGTGTTGCATGACTCAAGGGTTTCTAAAGAGGCCGAGTCTCAGCTACAGACTGATTACCTTCATCAGCTGACTGGGGTCTGGTCTGACCGTAGGCTCAGTGTTCAGAAGGAGTTTCACATACTGCTGCAAACCTTCAGGAACACTCCCCAAAAGGGAAGCCCTGAACTTCCTCAACTGTAAATTTGAAAAGATTTACTTTTAATTATTAGTTTCATTATCAGGTGCATGACCATAGAGTATTGTTTATAAGCTACAATGCACCCACACGTAAAAGTACAAATAAGTTGAGATGAATATCAAATAACTTTAATTTAGAAATAAACACAAAGAAAAAATGAATTTAATTCTACTTATGTCTTACCGGTATAACATAACATTTACCTTCATAAACAGAGAAGTTATGTTGCACAAGTTTAACACAGCAGAAATTTAAATTCATTCCTTATCATTCAATTTTTCAATATCATATGTTAAAAAACAAGATGCACTATTTTACTGATTAAAAATGATACAATTTGTGCAAAATTCAAAGGTAACGCGAAGCAGATTAATATCTTTAAAAGGTGTGTCAATTGGTGATGCAGGCAAGTCATATCTAACAATTTACATTAAAATTCTTTAGCCAATCAAATAAGGTGTTACAACCAGAATTAAATTATCTTTTAATAAACATAAAGAAACCCATCTTGATGATGTTATTCAAATTTTTATGTGTACCATACATGATAATAAAGTGTTAGAATTCTAATTACTATCTATGAAATGATCATCAAATAAAAGGGATGACTCAAAAAAATTTTACTATCTGAACTTGAATTTAAATTATATGGGAAATTTCAAAAATTCGCACATTTATTAATATGTGGGTTATTTTTTTGTCAAAAAACATCATTCCACCAACTTAACAGGATTTAATCTCCCTTGCCAATAAGATTCAGCAATTATAATTTTCCTATAGCTCACTATAATTACAGTAAAGAAATGTCTGTCACTTAGTTATTATTTACAAGCAAATCCACAAAATCATATGCAAAGGAACCTTTAAACTTTGAAAATCAACCAAAATTGCCCCACAGAATACAAATGATTCCATATCATTACATGTTTAATCATAGCATTCAATTATCTAAAAGAGTGAAAATAACAACCTCTTCTGTGAACTTTTTGAACTGAGACAGCTGATTGTGGCATTCATAAAGAGGCTTTCCATGGTTGTATATACAGTAGATGAGGACCCCCAAGGAAAACATGTCGCTGGCCTCACAGCAGCTGAGGGTAAGGCAGTACTCTGGAGCCATGTAGTCCAGACACGGCTGAGTCATGATGGGTTGGTCGGGGTTCCACTCGTGACATGGAAATGTGGTCTAAAAAGTGAAGAAAATCAAATTATAATCCAATATATGTATGTGATACGTGAGATTAATAATTTTTTAAAATGTTGGATAAAAAAAACTGTAGATGATATGCTTATGGAGTAACTGTATCTTAAAATTTCTATCTATTTAATATACATGTACCAGTATTTATTGAAGTGCAAATGCTGCATGAAGCCAATGATTTCCTATACATGTACATGTGTTCACATGAACATTTCTTTTTCCTCAGAGTTTTCATAACTTGAATAGTACAACATGTTTTTCTTAATTCAAATTAATAAGTGCATATTTTACTAAATTCTTAATTGAATAAAATTTCACCTTTATCTTGTATTTAGAGAAGTACACATATTTCTAAATTAAAGTTAATAAAATATATACATGTACATTCATTACATTCTTTCTTGAAAAATTTTTTACATTTACCGGTATCTTGTTTCAGTATTTAAAAAAAGTGCATGTATTGTGTATCTTACAGCCTGATCCTGCTGGCTAATGTTGGCAACACAGAAATCAAAGCCAGCTAACTTCCAGGCGCCATATTTGTTGACAATGATACTGGATGGACAAATATTATTGTGCATCATTTTGGCATCTTTGTGCAGAAATCCCAGTCCCTCTGCTACCTGTTATATTTTGGAGCAAAATACGCTTTATAAAAGTTGATAATATCTGTACATAAACATAAATATGCAAACATATAAACTACTAAAATGGTATATTTTTTGAATTAATTATTTATTAATTAATAACTGAAGGTATTCTTGGAAAATACTTGCTGTCTTTGTTTCAATTGAATTTGATCATCTTATAAGTCAATTAAAGTTGAAGTTAATTAAATTTTCAAAACTTACAAAGAATTGCATATAGAGATCAAGAACTTTGAGAGATTGAAGCTTTAATTGAGCCATTGAGTGTTACCTGCAGCATATTATTTCACTTATTTCTCTTAAATTGTACATTATAATGTATGATAAAAAATTTGTCATTCAAACGTACTTCAATAGATTTGTTGTACAGATATAAGATTCTTATTGTGTGCATTAACCTGTATAATTCCATGCTTGATCTCCACATCAAATAACTTGTATTCTGTCAGCTCTGAGGGCACAGGTGTTGGTACATTAGTGTGGTCCCCTAAAACATTGGCCAGACTGGCAAACACAGGCTCTGTGGCAAATGCAAGTGCCTCTCTGTAATAATAAAAAATTTCTAATAAGTAATAAACCATGTAAATTGTGTATACTGTATTTTCTGTCATGCGAAAAGGATCCGAAAGAAATCGAAAAATTACATCATTGGAAAAATAACTGGAAATATACTGTAATACATGTATATCTAAACTGGTATTGGCTCTCATCCTAGCATGAACAGCAAGTTTTGTGAATATTGTTGCTGTCATCCATTAAAACAGAGAACAATGACACTAGATGAATGACAAGAAATCTAATGGTAAAGCTCTAGTCCTAGATTTTTATCACATATATACATGTACATCCACAAAAACAAATGCCCTTGAATAGAAATGAAATCACATTACATATAACATCTACTAACTTCAATGGCATATTTCAATTATCATTACAACCAATGTAAATTCATAACAATCTCTGATAATCATAATGTATATTTATGCTTCAGCAGTAAGAGAACTTACCATCATTACATGTACCTTTTAATAATTTCTTAATTCTATACTACATTTTATTACCTTGACTCCTCAAGGGGTTGAAGAACGGACAGAATCTTTGGATGTCTTAATCTTGTTAGCTGTGAAACACCCTTCTTTAATGAATCTATAATCAGGTCTCTGTCCTTTTTTGAGTATTTTTCCAGATTTTTCTTTTCAAACACAAAAACTGATGCTTCCTACAAAGAAAAATCCCTCATATTAGGGTAAGAGAGATGTAAAATGTTGTATGCATATTTAAGGAATAAGGAATCATTCTTTGAGTATTATGAAGTGATCAAATACAGTCAGGGGTGATTAAATCCAATAAAGCCTGACAGGCTACTCAAAGGTTAAATGATATGTCTATACTAGTATTAAAAGTATGAAAAAATCTCAAGATATCTTCTTTGTCAATTGAAATAACCCCTCTAGCTTGCATGGATTCAACACACTGCTAAAAATAAGAAGAATATGGGGATTTTGCTTTACAAACAACCTAATATAGTCCCCATATGATGACATTAAAAAATTGTGCCAAATAATCCGAGTACTTCCAAATGGAGAAAAGCTGTAAACATTTTCCATCATAAATTTCCATTGGAAATTAGTTTTTGTGTCTGTCATTTTTTAGCGGTATAAAATCAAATGACAAGTCAATGAAGAAATCTTGGAATTTTTCCCTCTTATGGATTCCAATTGTACTTAATTAATTGATATGTATGTTTATTAATATTATTGTTCAATCTTCAAAAAGGGAAAGAAACAAACTTGGGACAGACTACACTGGCAACCAATTCTCGCCAAGGACCATTTTTCACCAGCTATTGCATACATACTTCAGTCTACATTATAAGTGTGTGATATATTTACAAGCAATAAAAGAACTTTCCATATAGCTACATGTAAAATGATAGATTTACATTAACTGTGACCTCTTTCACTTATTTATATCATTTTGATTGCAATCTCATAGTTTTAAACATAAAATTCACACATGCAAGGATATATAATGACTGAAGTTGTGCAGCTCATCTTCGCCATTGCTCAGAGTGCATAGTAAGGTCATTTTATCAATTAAAACATAAAATCATATCGAAAACTGACGTAACAATGCACTGGCGAGAAGGTACTTGGAATGATTTAGTCAAGCGCCAGTTCTCCCAGATTACCTAAAGATTACTTTACATGTATCAGTTTTAAATTAATACACATATCAAATGTACAAAACCTTATCTTAGAGACAAGGAAAATTCCTAGTTACTCTGGTGGATCTTTCATCAATGAGGCCTAACGTTTTACCTGTTTTGTTGTCCTCTTGATTGCATTGTAGATCTTCCAGGATAACCCAGGCCCTCCCGACGCCACGTGGTTTGAAACGTCAAAATCTTTAGACAAAGGGTTTCCTGGCAATGCACTGCTTACTGCGCTGCGAAGCTTGTTAAATACGTCCATGTCTTTTTAACAAAACCTAGTGAATGCAATATTTTATAGCGAGCGCAGCTCGCCGGCGCACAGCGCCGGCGAGCGAAGCGAGCTCTAAGAACCAGTGTGCGCGGGAAAAAGAACGAGCTAAACCTACAGTTCATCAAACAAATTTTTTTGTCTACGTCCCATAATGCTCTCTAATGTTTTCACCCGTGGTGCTATGCCAAAAATGGCCGACTTTTAACTCGTAATTTACAGTGACTTAAAGTTTGAAGACACGTTTTGAGTACCGCATATGCTTTGGCGAGACTCAAAAGATATGTTACATGCTTCCATACCTCCGTATTGAGTCGAGAAACGTAAACAAAGACGAACTAAGTCATGGATGACGTCACAGTGCACTCGCGCTATATTTCCCGCGATAAATTTAGAGGTGGATCAAACATCTGTAATGCGTGTACTAGCTATTTCAGTATAGACTGCGATACCCGCCTCATTGACGTATGATTTATTTTTAAATTTTTTTAATATAGAGATTTTATGTATATATATTAGCAAGAGCCATACTTTACTGTAATATCGATCCATTTTTAAGCTAATTGTGCATTCATGAGTAGGGAGGAAATAAACAATAGGACATTTTGAAATAAATAAAAAGGAATAAAATGGAAAAAAAACCCAGTTAAATAAATTATGTAGATATTGCTTATAGTCAGACCATTAAATTTAAAAGTGGTAAATTACACACCTTACAAACAGGTACCGGTCTCTCTCTCTCTGAAAAGGGGGTTGCGCTGTATGTGTCATAGCCATTAAAATTAGTACCTTTGGCATACTTATTGTAGTGCAATACTCTCTCAAAAATTCTTTGACGTTCGTTGATACCTAAATAAAACTATAAGTTGACAATGATGCAAGGTATGTGTAATTCTTGCTGCGCTCGCCAGAACGGTAGCACCGTAAAACATATTATGCCTTAGGTACAAACCGCGTTCTTGATTTGTAATGACTGTTGTTCCTAACCATCGATATATACTTGTTAAGTACATATTTTATTACCTTAAACTTAAAGTATTGAGATATAAAAAAGGGCGTATCTTCTTTATATTCTCTTTTGAAAACTGAGACTACTATCTATCTTACCGTGTTTCTGTCATTGATTAGTATTTTATGAATCACGAACCCGATTTTAAATTAGTTCCTCATACCTCTGTTCTTTGTCGCACGTCATCAGGGTGATGATTTTCTCACTTTTTCTTGCAGCAAAAATTTAATTTACATATAGAAATTCAACTATCACGGAGTCCCCCCACTCTACTATATTTGACAATGAAAATGAAGTTCAAGTAATACGAATCAGACGTTTAAAATGAACAGCATTGAGGTGGTGACCATCTCAAAGGGCACCACTTAGAAAAGATACAAGGATGAAACGCTTTTTAGAGAATTTTGCTTTGACCTTGACCTATAACTTAGAAATTTTACAGCTGGCATAGAACTTTTAATTTAATCACATTACCCCCATCTTCCCAAGTCAAGGGTTTCTGATCCGCATAGTGAGAAGCTATGCGGATCAGAAACCCTTGACTCGGGAAGATGCATTACCCCTTACTTACAGGCATTTTTTTCAACCTGAGCAAGATTAAGCAAATGGGAAATAAGCTAGTACATTCTTAAAATGATTATACAGAGATCTGGTATTACCTTTACAACTTGGTTCAAAATCACTGCACACCATGCCTTCAACCCAAAAAAAAAAATTTATGTGAGAAAAATAAGGCTAAGTAGAGAGTATTTATGCTCTTAAAAAAGTATTTTGTGTGATTTGACATGAACTTGAACTTTAAAGTACAAACATCGTTCAAGGTCACTGCATTCATGCTCTTTGATCACAGGCACCATGTGGGTGAAGTATAAGCCAGAGCTATGCTCCGCACAAATATTTTTCATATCATTCTGCTATGACCTTGAAACTTGATTTAAGGTCAGTGCTCATCTTTCATTCAAAAGCTCTGTTTATGTGTAGAATGAGCAAAATGGGGCTAAGTGGAGATTATATATGCTCTGAAAAAGGATTTCTGCATGGTTCAAATTGACCTTGACCCTTGACCTACAAACTTCATCAAAGGTTACTGCACACCCTTTGATCATAGTAAATTTCGATTGCCCCAATTTGGGGCAACCCACACATTGAAGGAATAAATTAAATTCCAAGAGATTTCTTCACAGGACGCCCAAATATTTGGTTGCATAAAGAGGGGGAAAGTTGTTTTTTCCCTTTTGACCTTTAGGTTGACCCCGCAAAGGGGAACAACTTTTGCAAAGTGTGGATTGGACTATTAACAGTGAACTGTGAACTATGACCCCTAATACTAGTATTATAGTCAAAAGGGAGAGAACCCTATTTTCATTGTTTTTTTTCTTTCCATTGTCTCCTTTCTTACAGATTGTTTTAGCCCTTCTTTTTAAAACCATGCGAATACAGATGTACTGATAATCTTCGCCTAAGGATAAAATGTTTGAAGTTTGGTGGGTTTTTGGCCCAATCGTTCCAGAAACGATGATGAAAGTGTCAAAATTAAGTTAATTATGACTAAAGAGTTTCAGAAGAGCTCGAGATCACTTGAGCATGCAACTCGATCAGGTGAGCTAATAAAACACAAGATATTCTCGTCATATATACTACAAGGTTTATTGATGATCAGATCATTTCTGGGTATAAACACTGTTTACTTTTTAAAATAGGAACAACAGTTATTTACAAAAACATTACATGCATGTACATAAGTGTAAAAATGTTTTTACAAACAACCAATAACAAAAACTATAAGGTCCCACTGAAAAATCACAAAAGCTCAGTAAACAAGATACTGAAAATACATTTCCAATATTAAAATGACTGGACTGTGAAAAAGATGTTTCATAATATTATGTAATGGATTCACAAAATACACGTAATGGGTTTAAAAAAATCAATGATGATAATTGAATTGATGATAATACATGTATGTACAGATCGCGTGACAATCAGCAATGTTGGACTGAGAGAAAAAACAGACACCAAAAGACAGCAACGTTTAAAGAAAACATCAGACTCATTGTATATAAAGTTAGCTGGCAGAAAAACTGCAATTATGGCAATAACAGCGGAACTTGAACATGTTAAAGCATTGTTCAATTTTTCAAATTTATGACCTAGCCATGAGGTTTTTGCTTGTGATATATCAAAAAATAATTATCATGTATAAATAGGCATAATACATTCAAGACATCTTCTGAATAAAAACTAAAATGAATGCATTTCTTATAAAATACAAGTACCACAAATTTCTGTGAAATCATGAAATTGTTTGCAGAAAACTGATCAAACAAAGGTCGATGAAAAACAATTAACATTGTAACAGGTGTTACAGTAAAAATTAATAAAATGGAGATTATAAGTGTTTCCTCCTGCATCTTGTCCACTAGTCTTAAGCACACAATACATAACACAAACACAAACACATACATGTATATACATGTACAACAACCTGGCCCCAATCCCCACTAACTCTGGTCTAGGTTAATCAATTAAAGAGAAAGCTTGCACTACAACTTGGCTGCACAGTGCAACGACTGGTGGGTTAACAATTGACCATTGAAAAATAGGGCCAAACATGACATATAGGGAAACATAAAATGTTATCAAGTACAGAATGACTGACAGCAAGCATACATGCATAAAATTAGAAATGTAGCATCCAAATAAAGCATTTTGTGTACATAAATCGTGGATTAAATAATCAGCTGATGCAGCAAGTTATGTTGGTAAAGACGCATTTTCTAATACATGTATTTTTTTTTTATGTATGTATATGTCAGGGGCAAATATACTAGTATATACGTCCCTGGTTATATGTGTACAATTTCAATATACAATTATTATAAATTAAATACACTGTAGTATATTATATATACAAAAGGGTTTTATCACAGAGGGTAGCGTAACCCAACATTCAAGTCATGTCAATGAATGACCTTTGAACCTAATGCGTTCTTAATGATTACTTACTCAAAGCTTATTAATAAGATTACTTACTCAAAGCTCACAATTACTTACTCAAAGCTCTAGCTTTGACTGTATTACAAGTACTTCGGTTCCTGGGTAAATACATATTACATTTAGTAACTATCCACTTACCAGTATATAGACAAACACCCACATGCAGCGAAACTTTAAATGTCACCATGAAAATTAAAGAGATCGATTTTTGCTCCCTAAATTATGTACCGTAATAGGGATGTATAAACTTAACATCCATTACTAATTACTAACCCTTTTATGGTTAAAAAGCGATTAATTTGTAGATCAGAAATAATCCATCTCTAAGCTATCGGTCCCTGTTTTACAGTAAATTCTTAATCAAACGTAGAAAAAAGTCATAGGGTAAAATTGCGAGAAGCTAATCTTGCAGGTTTATAAATATGAGTCTCGCCTTTTTTTTTTTAACAGTAACTGTTAATTGTGAACTAATTGAAATAATAACATAAGTTTAGTGTTCGTAATTTTTTGTTCTCCCAATTTGATACAAAAGGGCAGAATCTCTGAATTAAGTACTCGTTTAAAATACGGAATCCACATAATATAGTTTACCAGTCCTGTAATCCATGTAAAACCTTACCAAAGTGAAATAGGCTAGCTACCGGTATATATTTGTCAGATTAGAGTGTAAATGTACTAAAAAAAAAATAAAGACTAGAAAAGAATCAATTATAACAAAAAACTAGGAGATCAAGATTCAAGTACCGATAATCACTACTATATATAACTACATGATGGTGAAACAGATCTAACAAACAAAAAACAACAGACAAAAGAACACTGTAGACAGTAAAATGGCACTAATCTTACTTTCTCTAAAATCTGATGCAAAATACATCAACCATCCCGTTAAATAAAGAATTAGCCTGTGCTGTGTCATATATCAACAGCAGATACATGTACATGAATGTAAACAGGTATATACATGCAAGAAAACTGAAAGGTCTTTCGGCACCCAAAGGTGAAATTAATTTGACACAATTGAGAGAAGACCATGCAGTTGAATTGGTATTCCAAAACCATAAACCATCATTGAACCGATGCAGTTATATATCACATTCCTAAAATTACAGAGAATACAACACATTGCATGAATGTTTTCTCTGCCAAGAGCAAATTAAAAATTCCATAGAAATATAAACATAGCCTAACCTACTACACAGAAATAGTGTATTTTTAGTTAGAATTCAAATCAAAAAGAATCCATATATATAAAACCCACAATAAAAAAAAACACCCAAAATTTAAAATCAGTGTTCATTTATATCCTATACATGGTATATGTAGTAGGCTTATTTAAAAATAACACTGGATTAAAAAACAAATTAATTCATAACACCAAGAGGGCATCTTAGTCAAAGTTGAAACTAAATCAGAATACCTGTTCACAACAATCATTACATGACATACATAATTTTTCTATGGACTGCTTTTTAAAATAGCTTGTCACTGAATCTGGAAAGGTCATGTAAAATCAAATACTGAATTTTTTAAAAACAGATACAAACAATAAAAGCACTGACATGAGACAAAAAAATCCATTTAAGGCAGATCTAAAAATCATAAAATAAAAAGAAACGAATCTAAAAGGTTTAAATATATGTGAATATATACTATGAAAAATAGTAAGAGCACCAATTACCATATCTTTAATACTTATAATGTAGTTGTTAAGCTAGTACCACTTGTGTTCGTTCTTAATTACCCTATGAACAGAAACCGGGACCAAAATAGAAATAAGAAAACACAGTTCTACATGTATAATAATGTAAAAAGCAATTTATATAACACCACAAAATAATTCAGATCATAATTTGCTGCTGCAGACTTGTGTTACAGTTTCAAATAAGTCAATCATCTATAAATCTAAAGGCAGCCTTCACAACTTCTCTACAGCAGGACCTTTTACGATGGAGTAAACTTACTCACACAGACATGTACATATAAAATGGCTCTTCATTGATGATTTTATCGATTCATTAGAGACAGTCATAGATTGTCATGAAGTATGGTAAATGCATCTCCCAAATCCTTCAGTACATTCACACATACAATGTCATGAATATTAGAGATGGATATGCTTTACATGAACAAATAAAAGCAATGGGTTTGTGTCCTGCATCCAACCAACATTTTTTGTCTAAAATCACATTTCAAACAAATTTTAAACATGCAGTTTGAATTTGCGAGTTCAAAACACAAGAATTAAACCATTCATACAACTTACAACTTACCAGTGAAAAAAAAAACATGAGATAAATTACATGTATTCAAACATGACACACAAAAAAGTAATTAACAAAGTAAACATTGACAACAAAATGAATTTCACTTCTGTGAAAGTATAAGCATAAAAGTACACATGAATTTGTAGAATCATTTTTCTAACCATTAACACTTCCTTCTCTTTGGTTCAAACATATATCAAATGAAAAATTGGGAATCTACATTGCAATGGCTAACAACATATCTCCAATGATATATTGCAAGAACTACTTCAGAAGCAGTTTTATATACTTGGGAGCCATCAAAGTTTTCGATTGGAATGATGATCACAATGCGACTCAATGAGAAAATGGATGATGTTTAAATGGGTTTTCTTTTTAATTGGTGGGAGTTGGGGAAATCTAAAATGTCTGGGAAGAATGATTCGAAGTTTGTATAATAAAAATCAAGATCCGGAACTTGATTGTTGTGTAGGAGAATTGTACAGGATGTCCATGGTGTGTTTCTTGCGCACAACTTTGACGCCTCCTGGGAGATTTTCTGTTAGTCCGTTCTTGAAAGACAATTGCACTTCCGATTTTCCAAACTGAGCTTTCAACCTGAAAGGGAAAAATCCACTATTCAGACTTAGAAAACTTGTTAGTTACAAATACAATGCATCATTTCACTTTAACCTTCTTTACTCAGACATTATTTTGAGGCTAGGTATTTCATCATGAACGTAAACACTTCATTATTTTTACATCAAATTCTTACATATATGAAAGTTAACACTTACAATGGTGCTATGTGGATCTCCGGTAAGGTGTCTTTTATGTTTTTGATGACAAGGCAAGCTTTGGATACAAGTTCAATAGTGTGCTCACACACAAATACAAAGTCTCCTTTCTTACATGATCCGTCACCATTTTCATGCTGAGAAAAGTACAAAACAAGATTACTTATTGAGTAAAAAAAGCAAAATATTTTGGGTATGCTTCACCATTTAAAGTCATTCAAAATCAAAGCAAAATATGTGCTCTTTCTTGTCCACCTATTCAAGTACAGTAATACACAAGGATAAACAAAATTGGTTCATTACAAATTAACTTGTTATACCCTTCAATTGATAACGCCTTCTAAGAATATAAAGAATTCATTATAAGCCTGGTTGCTGGTACATGTAGTCATGTACTGGGTTTCACTGTACATGTTTATACTTGAGTAGAACAACTTCATATTTGGATCAGTTTATCCATTACCTTCTGTACGTGGAACACGATGATCTTGTCCGGGTGAGGGCTGACAGACATGGCTGAGATGTCGGTGATTGGGATTCGGTACTTGACCATCATGCTGTGGTGCTCCACCAGAACCAGGTTCTGTGAGCTCATCACCAGGAGCTGTTCTACTGC
Organism: Magallana gigas; assembly: GCF_963853765.1. NCBI lineage: Eukaryota > Metazoa > Mollusca > Bivalvia > Ostreida > Ostreidae > Magallana > Magallana gigas. Next base: position 28,050,457 of record NC_088857.1, on the reverse strand, counting down.
CTGAAATAATACAATCAGTCACCAGTTACTACTTTTAAATGTCTGATATTTATAATCAATTACCAGGAGCTGTTCTACTGCCTGAAATAATACAATCAATCACCAGTTATTACTTTTAAATGTCTGATATTTATAATCAATTACCAGTAGCTGTTCTACTGCCACACAGTGAAAATCAATCACCAGTGACTGTTCTACTGTCTGACACTTAAAATCAATCACCAGTAACTGTACTGCTGTCTGACACTTAAAATCAATCAGCAGTAACTGTACTACTGTCTGACAGTAAAAACCAGTCACCAGTAACTGTACTACTGTCTGACAGTGAAAATCAATCACCAGTAGTTGTTCTACTGTCTGACACTTAAAATCAATCAGCAGTAACTGTACTGCTGTCTGACACTTAAAATCAATCAGCAGTAACTGTACTACTGTCTGACAGTAAAAACCAGTCACCAGTAACTGTACTACTGTCTGACAGTGAAAATCAATCACCAGTAGTTGTTCTACTGTCTGACACTTAAAATCAATCACCAGTAACTGTACTGCTGTCTGACACTTAAAATCAATCACCAGTAACTGTACTGCTGTCTGACACTTAAAATCAATCAGCAGTAACTGTACTACTGTCTGACAGTAAAAACCAGTCACCAGTAACTGTACTACTGTCTGACAGTGAAAATCAATCACCAGTAGTTGTTCTACTGTCTGACATTTATAATCAATCACCAGTTACTGTTTTACTCTCTGACAGTGAAAATTCAATCTTCGGTAAATGATTTATTGTCCCATATTGAAATTCAAACACCAGTAACTATTTTATTGTCTGACACTTAAAATCAATCACCAGTTCAGTTTACCTTTCCATTAGCACGATGGATTTTCTGCACCACATCTGCAAACACAATATGGCTATCCTGGGGCATTTGGCTTTGTAACTTTTTCCATTTTGGATTGGCTAGTAGGTTTTGATAATCTCCCTTGAAAGGCATTGGTAC